>NW_028142219.1:85000-92500 GCF_055691185.1 Crinia signifera | reverse complement strand
AAAAAAGTTCCAGATTTCCAGCCCACGCTACCCAGGGAAGGTAGCCCGGGCCCGGGGGAGGTCACCCCCGGGTCCGGGGCACTGCGTCCCCCGCAGGACAACCGGGGAATAGCGTCCAAAAGGTGAAAAAACACTTTGAAAATAGCTTCAATCGTTCTCCCACTCTTCCCCGGGATTCATGCCCAGGGCTGTGGAAGTGTCCCTGGGTAAGTTCGAGCGTCTTCCCCCCGGGAAAAAAAAACTTCCATATTTCCACCCCACGATGCCCGGGGAAGGTAGCCCGGGCCCGGGGGAGTCCATCCCCGGGTCCGGGGAACTGCGCCTCCCACTGGTCGCCCGGGGAATTGCGTCCAAAAGGTGAAAAAAATACTTTGAAAATACTTTGAAATTGTTCGCCCACTCTTCCCCGGGATTCATGCCCAGGGCTGTGGAAGTGTCCCTGGGCACGTCCGAGCGTCTTCCCCCCCCGGGAAAAACAAGTTCCAGATTTTCACCCCACGCTGCCCGGGGGAGGTAGCCCGGGCCTGGGGGAGGTCACCCCCGGGTCCGGGGGACTGCGCCCCGTGCTGGACACCCGGAGAAATGCATCCAAAAGGAGAAAAAAACACTGAAAACAGTTTGAAATGGTTCACCCACTCTTCCCCGGGATTCATGCCCAGGGCTGTGGAAGTGTCCCTGGGCACGTCCGAGCGTCTTCCCCCCGGAAAAAAAAAAGTTCCATATTTCCACCCCACGATGCCCGGGGAAGGTAGCCCGGGCCCGGGGGAGTCCATCCCCGGGTCCGGGGAACTGCGCCCCCCGCTGGTCGCCCGGGGAATTGCGTCCAAAAGGTGCAAAAAATACTTTGACAATACTTTGAAATTCCTCACCCACTCGAGCCCGGGATTCATGCCCAGGGCTGTGGAAGTGTCCCTGGGCACGTCCGAGCGTCTTCCCCCCCCGGGAAAAACAAGTTCCAGATTTTCACCCCACGCTGCCCGGGGGAGGTAGCCCGGGCCTGGGGGAGGTCACCCCCGGGTCCGGGGGACTGCGCCCCGTGCTGGACACCCGGAGAAATGCATCCAAAAGGTGAAAAAAACACTGAAAACAGTTTGAAATGGTTCACCCACTCTTCCCCGGGAATCATGCCCAGGGCTGTGGAAGTGTCCCTGGGCACGTCCGAGCGTCTTCCCCCCCCGGGAAAAACAAGTTCCAGATTTTCACCCCACGCTGCCCGGGGGAGGTAGCCCGGGCCTGGGGGAGGTCACCCCCGGGTCCGGGGGACTGCGCCTCGTGCTGGACACCCGGAGAAATGCATCCAAAAGGTGAAAAAAACACTGAAAACAGTTTGAAATGGTTCACCCACTCTTCCCCGGGATTCATGCCCGGGGCTGTGGAAGTGTCCCTGGGCACGTCCGAGCGTCTTCCCCCCGGGAAAAAAAAAACTTCCATATTTCCACCCCACGCTACCCAGGGAAGGTAGCCCGGGCTCGGGGGAGGTCACCCCCGGGTCCGGGGGACTGCGCCCCGTGCTGGACACCCGGAGAAATGCATCCAAAAGGAGAAAAGAACACTGAAAACAGTTTGAAATGGTTCACCCACTCTTCCCCGGGATTCATGCCCAGGGCTGTGGAAGTGTCCCTGGGCACGTCCGAGCGTCTTCCCCCCGGAAAAAAAAAAGTTCCATATTTCCACCCCACGATGCCCGGGGAAGGTAGCCCGGGCCCGGGGGAGTCCATCCCCGGGTCCGGGGAACTGCGCCCCCCGCTGGTCGCCCGGGGAATTGCGTCCAAAAGGTGCAAAAAATACTTTGAAAATAGTTTGAAATCGTTCGCCCACTCTTCCCCGGGATTCATGCCCGGGTCTGTGGAAGTGTCCCTGGGCACGTCCGAGCGTCTTCCCCCCCTGAAAAAAAAAGTTCCATATTTCCACCCCACGATGCCTGGGGAAGGTAGCCCGGGCCCGCGGGAGGTCACCCACGGGTCCGGGGCAATGCGCCCCCCGCAGGACAACCGGGGAAATGCATGCAAAAGGTGAAAAAAACACTTTGAAAATAGTTTCAATCGTTCTCCCACTCTTCCCCGGGATTCATGCCCGGGGCTGTGGAAGTGTCCCTGGGCACGTCCGAGCGTCTTCCCCCCGGGAAAAAAAACTTCCATATTTCCACCCCACGATGCCCGGGGAAGGTAGCCCAGGCCCGGGGGAGGCCACCCCCGGGTCCGGGGAACTGCGCCCCCCGCTGGTCGCCCGGGGAATTGCGTCCAAAAGGTGAAAAAAATACTTTGAAAATACTTTGAAATTCCTTACCCACTCGAGCCCGGGATTCATGCCCAGGGCTGTGGAAGTGTCCCTGGGCACGTCCGAGCGTCTTCCCCCCCCGGGAAAAACAAGTTCCAGATTTTCACCCCACGCTGCCCGGGGGAGGTAGCCCGGGCCTGGGGGAGGTCACCCCCGGGTCCGGGGGACTGCGCCCCGTGCTGGACACCCGGAGAAATGCATCCAAAAGGAGAAAAAAACACTGAAAACAGTTTGAAATGGTTCACCCACTCTTCCCCGGGATTCATGCCCAGGGCTGTGGAAGTGTCCCTGGGCACGTCCGAGCGTCTTCCCCCCGGAAAAAAAAAAGTTCCATATTTCCACCCCACGATGCCCGGGGAAGGTAGCCCGGGCCCGGGGGAGTCCATCCCCGGGTCCGGGGAACTGCGCCCCCCGCTGGTCGCCCGGGGAATTGCGTCCAAAAGGTGCAAAAAATACTTTGACAATACTTTGAAATTCCTCACCCACTCGAGCCCGGGATTCATGCCCAGGGCTGTGGAAGTGTCCCTGGGCACGTCCGAGCGTCTTCCCCCCCCGGGAAAAACAAGTTCCAGATTTTCACCCCACGCTGCCCGGGGGAGGTAGCCCGGGCCTGGGGGAGGTCACCCCCGGGTCCGGGGGACTGCGCCCCGTGCTGGACACCCGGAGAAATGCATCCAAAAGGTGAAAAAAACACTGAAAACAGTTTGAAATGGTTCACCCACTCTTCCCCGGGAATCATGCCCAGGGCTGTGGAAGTGTCCCTGGGCACGTCCGAGCGTCTTCCCCCCGGAAAAAAAAAACTTCCATATTTCCACCCCACGATGCCCGGGGAAGGTAGCCCGGGCCCGGGGGAGGCCACTCCCGGGTCCGGGGACATGTGCCCCCCGCTGGCCGACCCGAGAATTGCACAGAAAGGGTGAAAAAAGCACTTAGAAAATATCTTGAAACCGTTCACCCACTCTTCCCCGGGATTCATGCCCAGGGCTGTGGAAGTGTCCCTGGGCAGGCTGAAGCTTCTGCCCCCCGGAAAAAAAAAACTTCCATATTTCCACCCCCCGCTACCCAGGGAAGGTAGCCCAGGCCCGGGGAAGGTCACCCCCGGGTCCGGGGCACTGCGCCCCCCGCAGGACACCCGGAGAATTGCATCCAAAAGGTGAAAAAAGCACTTAGAAAATACTTCAAAATTCCTCACCCACTCAAGCCCGGGATTCATGCCCAGGGCTGTGGAAGTGTCCCCGGGCAAGCCGAAGCTTCTGCCCCCCTGAAAAAAAAAACTTCCATATTTCCACCCCACGCTACCCAGGGAAGGTAGCCCGGGCCTGGGGGAGGTCACCCCTGGGTCCGGGGCACCGCTGGCCACCCGGAGAAATGGAGTCAAGCCGTGAGAAAAAAAGCACTTTGAATTGAGAAATGGAGTCAAGCCGTAAAAATGCACTTTGAAAATACTTTGATTCCTCTCACCCACTCTTCCCCAGGATTCATGCCCAGGGCTGTGGAAGTGTCCCCGGGCATGAAGAAGCGTCTTTTCCCCCTGAAAAAAAAAACTTCCATATTTCCACCCCACGCTACCCAGGGAAGGTAGCCCGGGCCAGGGGGACGTCGTCCCGGGGTCCGGGGACATGTGCCCCCCGCTGGCCGACCCGAGAATTGCACAGAAAGGGTGAAAAAAGCACTTTGAAAATACTTTGATTCCTCACCCACTCTTCCCCGGGATTCATGCCCGGGCCTATGGAAGTGTCCCCGGGCATGAAGAAGCGTCTTTTCCCCCTGAAAAAAAAAACTTCCATATTTCCACCCCACGCTGCCCGGGGGAGGTAGCCCAGGCCCGGGGGAGGTCACCCCCGGGTCCGGGGCACTGCGTCCCCCGCAGGACAACCGGGGAATTGCGTCCAAAAGGTGAAAAAAATACTTTGAAAATAGTTTGAAATCGTTCGCCCACTCTTCCCCGGGATTCATGCCCAGGGCTGTGGAAGTGTCCCTGGGCACGTCCGAGCGTCTTCCCCCCCCGGGAAAAACAAGTTCCAGATTTTCACCCCACGCTGCCCGGGGGAGGTAGCCCGGGCCTGGTTGAGGTCACCCCCGGGTCCGGGGGACTGCGCCCCGTGCTGGACACCCGGAGAAATGCATCCAAAAGGTGAAAAAAAACACTGAAAACAGTTTGAAACTGTTCACCCACTCTTCCCCGGGATTCATGCCCAGGGCTGTGGAAGTGTCCCCGGGCAAGATGAAGCTTATGCCCCCCTGAAAAAAAAAACTTCCATATTTCCACCCCCCGCTACCCAGGGAAGGTAGCCCGGGCCCGGGGGAGGTCACCCCCGGGTCCGGGGCACTGCGCCCCCCGCAGGACACCCGGAGAATTGCATCCAAAAGGTGAAAAAAGCACTTAGAAAATATCTTGAAATCGTTCACCCACTCTTCCCCGGGATTCATGCCCAGGGCTGTGGAAGTGTCCCTGGGCAGGCTGAAGCTTCTGCCCCCCCGGGAAAAAAAAACTTCCATATTTCCACCCCACGCTACCCAGGGAAGGTAGCCCAGGCCCGGGGGAGGTCACCCCCGGGTCCGGGGCACTGCGCCACCCGCAGGACACCCGGGGAATTGCATCCAAAAGGTGAAAAAAGCACTTAGAAAATATCTTGAAATCGTTCACCCACTCTTCCCCGGGATTCATGCCCAGGGCTGTGGAAGTGTCCCTGGGCACGTTCGAGCGTCCTCCCCCCTGAAAAAAAAACTTCCATATTTCCACCCCCCGCTACCCAGGGAAGGTAGCCCAGGCCCGGGGGAGGTCACCCCCGGGTCCGGGGCACTGCGCCACCCGCAGGACACCCGGGGAATTGCATCCAAAAGGTGAAAAAAGCACTTAGAAAATATCTTGAAATCGTTCACCCACTCTTCCCCGGGATTCATGCCCAGGGCTGTGGAAGTGTCCCTGGGCACGTTCGAGCGTCCTCCCCCCTGAAAAAAAAACTTCCATATTTCCACCCCCCGCTACCCAGGGAAGGTAGCCCAGGCCCGGGGGAGGTCATCCCCGGGTCTGGGGACCGGCGTCCCCCGCAGGACAACCGGGGAATTGCGTCCAAAAGGTGAAAAAAATACTTTGAAAATACTTTGAAATTCCTCACCCACTCGATCCCGGGATTCATGCCCTGGCCTATGGAAGTGTCCCCGGGCATGACAAAGCGTCTTCCCCCCCTGAAATAAAAACTTCCACAAAACCACCCCGCGCTGGCCAGGGAAGGTAGCCCGGGCCAGGGGGACGTCGTCCAGGGGTCCGGGGACATGTGCCCCCCGCTGGCCGACCTGAGAATTGCACAGAAAGGGTGAAAAAAGCACTTTGAATATACTTTGATTCCTCACCCACTCTTCCCCGGGATTCATGCCCGGGCCTATGGAAGTGTCCCCGGGCATGAAGAAGCGTCTTCCCCCCTGAAAAAAAAAGTTCCATATTTCCACCCCACGCTACCCAGGGAAGGTAGCCCGGGCCCGGGGGAGGTCACCCCCGGGTCCGGGGAACTGCGCCACCCGCAGGACACCCGGGGAAATGCGTCCAAAAGGTGATAAAAATACTTTGAAAATAGTTTGAAATCGTTCACCCACTCTTCCCCGGGATTCATGCCCAGGGCTGTGGAAGTGTCCCCGGGCAAGCTGAAGCTTCTTCCCCCCTGAAAAAAAAAAGTTCCATATTTCCTCCCCACGATGCCCGGGGAAGGTAGCCCAGGCCCGGGGGAGGTCACCCCCGGGTCCGGGGCACTGCGCCCCCCGCTGGTCGCCCGGGGAAATGCATCCAAACTGTGAAAAAATACTTTGAAAATAGTTTGAAACAGCTCGCCCACTCTTCCCCGGGATTCATGCCCAGGGCTGTGGAAGTGTCCCTGGGCACGTCCGAGCGTCTTCCCCCCGGGAAAAACAAGTTCCAGATTTTCACCCCCACGCTGCCCGGGGGAGGTAGCCCGGGCCTGGGTGAGGTCACCCCCGGGTCCGGGGGACTGCGCCCCGTGCTGGACACCCGGAGAAATGCATCTAATCGGTGAAAAAAACACTGAAAACAGTTTGAAATTGTTCACCCACTCTTCCCCGGGATTCATGCCCAGGGCTGTGGAAGTGTCCCCGGGCAAGCTGAAGCGTCTTCCCCCCTGAAAAATAAACTTCCACAAAACCACCCCGCGCTGCCCGGGGAAGGTAGCCCGGGCCAGGGGGACGTCGTCCCGGGGTCCGGGGACATGTGCCCCCCGCTGGCCGACCCGAGAATTGCACAGAAAGGGTGAAAAAAGCACTTTGAAAATACATGGAAGTATCTCACCCACTCTTCCCCGGGATTCATGCCCGGGCCTATGGAAGTGTCCCTGGGCATGACAAAGCGTCTTCCCCCCTGAAAAAAAAAACTTCCACAAAACCACCCCGCGCTGCCCGGGGAAGGTAGCCCGGGCCAGGGGGACGTCGTCCCGGGGTCCGGGGACATGCGCCCCCCGCTGGCCGTCCCGGGAATTGCACAGAAAGGGTGAAAAAAGCACTTTGAAAATACATGGAAGTATCTCACCCACTCGAGCCCGGGATTCATGCCCGGGCCTATGGAAGTGTCCCTGGGCATGACAAAGCGTCTTCCCCCCTGAAAAAAAAACTTCCACAAAACCACCCCGCGCTGCCCGGGGAAGGTAGCCCGGGCCAGGGGGACGTCGTCCCGGGGTCCGGGGACATGCGCCCCCCGCTGGCCGTCCCGGGAATTGCACAGAAAGGGTGAAAAAAGCACTTTGAAAATACATGGAAGTATCTCACCCACTCGAGCCCGGGATTCATGCCCGGGCCTATGGAAGTGTCCCTGGGCATGACAAAGCGTCTCCCCCCCTGAAATAAAAACTTCCACAAAACCACCCCGCGCTGCCCGGGGAAGGTAGCCCGGGCCAGGGGGACGTCGTCCCGGGGTCCGGGGACATGCGCCCCCCGCTGGCCGTCCCGGGAATTGCACAGAAAGGGTGAAAAAAGCACTTTGAAAATACATGGAAGTATCTCACCCACTCGAGCCCGGGATTCATGCCCGGGCCTATGGAAGTGTCCCCGGGCAGGCTGAACCACCTCCCCCCGCTGAAAAAATAACCCCCACTCCAACCCCAAAAAACCCTCACCCCAAAAATAACACAAACACACACACACACTTGCAGAAATTTAAAAAACTCCCCCCAAATCTCACAGAAAAAGAACAAACCCTCACCCCAAAAATAGCACACGCAC
>NW_028142219.1:55000-75000 GCF_055691185.1 Crinia signifera | reverse complement strand
TCCGGGCGTCCCCCGGGGGGAGACGGGCTTCTCGCGGCCCGGGAACAGGCTCCGGGAGAATCCCCCCGTCTTTGTCAGATCCTCATGCCTCCCTATAGATCCGCAGAAAGGGTGCTCCGGCGCGTAGCGGCACGCATTAGACCGCGCGACACACACCCCGGATTTCTCCACTCTTATCCGACCTCCTGGAACTGTGTGCCGGCCGCGGGCCACCCTGTCCGACCTCATAGAAAGGACTTCCAGGCCGGGGTTTCTCGCTCCCACGCGGTCCCCTGGGGCCCCCCGGAGCCCCGGCAGGGCCGTGGGAGGTGGCGGGGGGCCGGGGGCAGCCGCACGCGCCGCGGCGCCCCCGGCAGGCCGCCAGAGGTACTGCAGCCAGGGGGTGAAAACGGAAAAAACCCACGTCTCCGCACCACTCTTCCCGGGGAAGGTAGCCCGGGCCCGGGGGAGGTCGCCCCGTGGTCCGGGGGACTGCGCCCCCCGCTGGTCGGTCGGGGAATTGCATCCAAACAGGCAAAAAAGACTGAAAACGATCCGGAATGCTTCTCCCACTCGAGCCCGGGATTCATGCCCAGGGCTGTGGAAGTGTCCCTGGGCACGTCCGAGCGTCCACCCCCCGGGAAAAAAAAACTTCCAGATTTCCACCCCACGATGCCCGGGGAAGGTAGCCGGGGCCCGGGGGAGTTCAACCCCGGGTCCGGGGACCGGCGCCCCCCGCTGGTCGACCGGGGAATTGCATCTGAAAGGTGAAAAAAGCACTTTGAAAATATTTTGACACTTCTCACCCACTCTTCCCCGGGATTCATGCCCAGGGCTGTGGAAGTGTCCCTGGGCACTTCCGAGCGTCCACCCCCCGGGAAAAAAAAAATTCCAGATTTCCACCCCACGCTGCCCAGGGAAGGTAGCCCGGGCCCGGGGGAGGCCACCCCCGGGTCCGGGGACCGGCGCCCCCCGCTGGTCGACCGGGGAATTGCATCCGAAAGGTGAAAAAAAGCACTTTGAAAATACTTTGAAATTCCTCACCCACTCGAGCCCAGGATTCATGCCCAGGGCTGTGGAAGTGTCCCTGGGCACGTTCGAAGGTCTTCCCCCCGGGGAAAAAAAGTTCCAGATTTCCAGCCCACGCTACCCAGGGAAGGTAGCCCGGGCCCGGGGGAGGTCACCCCCGGGTCCGGGGCACTGCGTCCCCCGCAGGACAACCGGGGAATAGCGTCCAAAAGGTGAAAAAACACTTTGAAAATAGCTTCAATCGTTCTCCCACTCTTCCCCGGGATTCATGCCCAGGGCTGTGGAAGTGTCCCTGGGTAAGTTCGAGCGTCTTCCCCCCGGGAAAAAAAAACTTCCATATTTCCACCCCACGATGCCCGGGGAAGGTAGCCCGGGCCCGGGGGAGTCCATCCCCGGGTCCGGGGAACTGCGCCTCCCACTGGTCGCCCGGGGAATTGCGTCCAAAAGGTGAAAAAAATACTTTGAAAATACTTTGAAATTGTTCGCCCACTCTTCCCCGGGATTCATGCCCAGGGCTGTGGAAGTGTCCCTGGGCACGTCCGAGCGTCTTCCCCCCCGGGAAAAACAAGTTCCAGATTTTCACCCCACGCTGCCCGGGGGAGGTAGCCCGGGCCTGGGGGAGGTCACCCCCGGGTCCGGGGGACTGCGCCTCGTGCTGGACACCCGGAGAAATGCATCCAAAAGGTGAAAAAAACACTGAAAACAGTTTGAAATGGTTCACCCACTCTTCCCCGGGATTCATGCCCGGGGCTGTGGAAGTGTCCCTGGGCACGTCCGAGCGTCTTCCCCCCGGGAAAAAAAAAACTTCCATATTTCCACCCCACGCTACCCAGGGAAGGTAGCCCGGGCTCGGGGGAGGTCACCCCCGGGTCCGGGGGACTGCGCCCCGTGCTGGACACCCGGAGAAATGCATCCAAAAGGAGAAAAGAACACTGAAAACAGTTTGAAATGGTTCACCCACTCTTCCCCGGGATTCATGCCCAGGGCTGTGGAAGTGTCCCTGGGCACGTCCGAGCGTCTTCCCCCCGGAAAAAAAAAAGTTCCATATTTCCACCCCACGATGCCCGGGGAAGGTAGCCCGGGCCCGGGGGAGTCCATCCCCGGGTCCGGGGAACTGCGCCCCCCGCTGGTCGCCCGGGGAATTGCGTCCAAAAGGTGCAAAAAATACTTTGAAAATAGTTTGAAATCGTTCGCCCACTCTTCCCCGGGATTCATGCCCGGGTCTGTGGAAGTGTCCCTGGGCACGTCCGAGCGTCTTCCCCCCCTGAAAAAAAAAGTTCCATATTTCCACCCCACGATGCCTGGGGAAGGTAGCCCGGGCCCGCGGGAGGTCACCCACGGGTCCGGGGCAATGCGCCCCCCGCAGGACAACCGGGGAAATGCATGCAAAAGGTGAAAAAAACACTTTGAAAATAGTTTCAATCGTTCTCCCACTCTTCCCCGGGATTCATGCCCGGGGCTGTGGAAGTGTCCCTGGGCACGTCCGAGCGTCTTCCCCCCGGGAAAAAAAACTTCCATATTTCCACCCCACGATGCCCGGGGAAGGTAGCCCAGGCCCGGGGGAGGCCACCCCCGGGTCCGGGGAACTGCGCCCCCCGCTGGTCGCCCGGGGAATTGCGTCCAAAAGGTGAAAAAAATACTTTGAAAATACTTTGAAATTCCTTACCCACTCGAGCCCGGGATTCATGCCCAGGGCTGTGGAAGTGTCCCTGGGCACGTCCGAGCGTCTTCCCCCCCCGGGAAAAACAAGTTCCAGATTTTCACCCCACGCTGCCCGGGGGAGGTAGCCCGGGCCTGGGGGAGGTCACCCCCGGGTCCGGGGGACTGCGCCCCGTGCTGGACACCCGGAGAAATGCATCCAAAAGGAGAAAAGAACACTGAAAACAGTTTGAAATGGTTCACCCACTCTTCCCCGGGATTCATGCCCAGGGCTGTGGAAGTGTCCCTGGGCACGTCCGAGCGTCTTCCCCCCGGAAAAAAAAAAGTTCCATATTTCCACCCCACGATGCCCGGGGAAGGTAGCCCGGGCCCGGGGGAGTCCATCCCCGGGTCCGGGGAACTGCGCCCCCCGCTGGTCGCCCGGGGAATTGCGTCCAAAAGGTGCAAAAAATACTTTGAAAATAGTTTGAAATCGTTCGCCCACTCTTCCCCGGGATTCATGCCCGGGTCTGTGGAAGTGTCCCTGGGCACGTCCGAGCGTCTTCCCCCCCTGAAAAAAAAAGTTCCATATTTCCACCCCACGATGCCTGGGGAAGGTAGCCCGGGCCCGCGGGAGGTCACCCACGGGTCCGGGGCAATGCGCCCCCCGCAGGACAACCGGGGAAATGCATGCAAAAGGTGAAAAAAACACTTTGAAAATAGTTTCAATCGTTCTCCCACTCTTCCCCGGGATTCATGCCCGGGGCTGTGGAAGTGTCCCTGGGCACGTCCGAGCGTCTTCCCCCCGGGAAAAAAAACTTCCATATTTCCACCCCACGATGCCCGGGGAAGGTAGCCCAGGCCCGGGGGAGGCCACCCCCGGGTCCGGGGAACTGCGCCCCCCGCTGGTCGCCCGGGGAATTGCGTCCAAAAGGTGAAAAAAATACTTTGAAAATACTTTGAAATTCCTTACCCACTCGAGCCCGGGATTCATGCCCAGGGCTGTGGAAGTGTCCCTGGGCACGTCCGAGCGTCTTCCCCCCCCGGGAAAAACAAGTTCCAGATTTTCACCCCACGCTGCCCGGGGGAGGTAGCCCGGGCCTGGGGGAGGTCACCCCCGGGTCCGGGGGACTGCGCCCCGTGCTGGACACCCGGAGAAATGCATCCAAAAGGAGAAAAAAACACTGAAAACAGTTTGAAATGGTTCACCCACTCTTCCCCGGGATTCATGCCCAGGGCTGTGGAAGTGTCCCTGGGCACGTCCGAGCGTCTTCCCCCCGGAAAAAAAAAAGTTCCATATTTCCACCCCACGATGCCCGGGGAAGGTAGCCCGGGCCCGGGGGAGTCCATCCCCGGGTCCGGGGAACTGCGCCCCCCGCTGGTCGCCCGGGGAATTGCGTCCAAAAGGTGCAAAAAATACTTTGAAAATAGTTTGAAATCGTTCGCCCACTCTTCCCCGGGATTCATGCCCGGGTCTGTGGAAGTGTCCCTGGGCACGTCCGAGCGTCTTCCCCCCCTGAAAAAAAAAGTTCCATATTTCCACCCCACGATGCCTGGGGAAGGTAGCCCGGGCCCGCGGGAGGTCACCCACGGGTCCGGGGCAATGCGCCCCCCGCAGGACAACCGGGGAAATGCATGCAAAAGGTGAAAAAAACACTTTGAAAATAGTTTCAATCGTTCTCCCACTCTTCCCCGGGATTCATGCCCGGGGCTGTGGAAGTGTCCCTGGGCACGTCCGAGCGTCTTCCCCCCGGGAAAAAAAACTTCCATATTTCCACCCCACGATGCCCGGGGAAGGTAGCCCAGGCCCGGGGGAGGCCACCCCCGGGTCCGGGGAACTGCGCCCCCCGCTGGTCGCCCGGGGAATTGCGTCCAAAAGGTGAAAAAAATACTTTGAAAATACTTTGAAATTCCTTACCCACTCGAGCCCGGGATTCATGCCCAGGGCTGTGGAAGTGTCCCTGGGCACGTCCGAGCGTCTTCCCCCCCCGGGAAAAACAAGTTCCAGATTTTCACCCCACGCTGCCCGGGGGAGGTAGCCCGGGCCTGGGGGAGGTCACCCCCGGGTCCGGGGGACTGCGCCCCGTGCTGGACACCCGGAGAAATGCATCCAAAAGGAGAAAAAAACACTGAAAACAGTTTGAAATGGTTCACCCACTCTTCCCCGGGATTCATGCCCAGGGCTGTGGAAGTGTCCCTGGGCACGTCCGAGCGTCTTCCCCCCGGAAAAAAAAAAGTTCCATATTTCCACCCCACGATGCCCGGGGAAGGTAGCCCGGGCCCGGGGGAGTCCATCCCCGGGTCCGGGGAACTGCGCCCCCCGCTGGTCGCCCGGGGAATTGCGTCCAAAAGGTGCAAAAAATACTTTGAAAATAGTTTGAAATCGTTCGCCCACTCTTCCCCGGGATTCATGCCCGGGTCTGTGGAAGTGTCCCTGGGCACGTCCGAGCGTCTTCCCCCCCTGAAAAAAAAAGTTCCATATTTCCACCCCACGATGCCTGGGGAAGGTAGCCCGGGCCCGCGGGAGGTCACCCACGGGTCCGGGGCAATGCGCCCCCCGCAGGACAACCGGGGAAATGCATGCAAAAGGTGAAAAAAACACTTTGAAAATAGTTTCAATCGTTCTCCCACTCTTCCCCGGGATTCATGCCCAGGGCTGTGGAAGTGTCCCTGGGTAAGTTCGAGCGTCTTCCCCCCGGGAAAAAAAAACTTCCATATTTCCACCCCACGATGCCCGGGGAAGGTAGCCCGGGCCCGGGGGAGTCCATCCCCGGGTCCGGGGAACTGCGCCTCCCACTGGTCGCCCGGGGAATTGCGTCCAAAAGGTGAAAAAAATACTTTGAAAATACTTTGAAATTGTTCGCCCACTCTTCCCCGGGATTCATGCCCAGGGCTGTGGAAGTGTCCCTGGGCACGTCCGAGCGTCTTCCCCCCCGGGAAAAACAAGTTCCAGATTTTCACCCCACGCTGCCCGGGGGAGGTAGCCCGGGCCTGGGGGAGGTCACCCCCGGGTCCGGGGGACTGCGCCTCGTGCTGGACACCCGGAGAAATGCATCCAAAAGGTGAAAAAAACACTGAAAACAGTTTGAAATGGTTCACCCACTCTTCCCCGGGATTCATGCCCGGGGCTGTGGAAGTGTCCCTGGGCACGTCCGAGCGTCTTCCCCCCGGGAAAAAAAAAACTTCCATATTTCCACCCCACGCTACCCAGGGAAGGTAGCCCGGGCTCGGGGGAGGTCACCCCCGGGTCCGGGGGACTGCGCCCCGTGCTGGACACCCGGAGAAATGCATCCAAAAGGAGAAAAGAACACTGAAAACAGTTTGAAATGGTTCACCCACTCTTCCCCGGGATTCATGCCCAGGGCTGTGGAAGTGTCCCTGGGCACGTCCGAGCGTCTTCCCCCCGGAAAAAAAAAAGTTCCATATTTCCACCCCACGATGCCCGGGGAAGGTAGCCCGGGCCCGGGGGAGTCCATCCCCGGGTCCGGGGAACTGCGCCCCCCGCTGGTCGCCCGGGGAATTGCGTCCAAAAGGTGCAAAAAATACTTTGAAAATAGTTTGAAATCGTTCGCCCACTCTTCCCCGGGATTCATGCCCGGGTCTGTGGAAGTGTCCCTGGGCACGTCCGAGCGTCTTCCCCCCCTGAAAAAAAAAGTTCCATATTTCCACCCCACGATGCCTGGGGAAGGTAGCCCGGGCCCGCGGGAGGTCACCCACGGGTCCGGGGCAATGCGCCCCCCGCAGGACAACCGGGGAAATGCATGCAAAAGGTGAAAAAAACACTTTGAAAATAGTTTCAATCGTTCTCCCACTCTTCCCCGGGATTCATGCCCGGGGCTGTGGAAGTGTCCCTGGGCACGTCCGAGCGTCTTCCCCCCGGGAAAAAAAACTTCCATATTTCCACCCCACGATGCCCGGGGAAGGTAGCCCAGGCCCGGGGGAGGCCACCCCCGGGTCCGGGGAACTGCGCCCCCCGCTGGTCGCCCGGGGAATTGCGTCCAAAAGGTGAAAAAAATACTTTGAAAATACTTTGAAATTCCTTACCCACTCGAGCCCGGGATTCATGCCCAGGGCTGTGGAAGTGTCCCTGGGCACGTCCGAGCGTCTTCCCCCCCCGGGAAAAACAAGTTCCAGATTTTCACCCCACGCTGCCCGGGGGAGGTAGCCCGGGCCTGGGGGAGGTCACCCCCGGGTCCGGGGGACTGCGCCCCGTGCTGGACACCCGGAGAAATGCATCCAAAAGGAGAAAAAAACACTGAAAACAGTTTGAAATGGTTCACCCACTCTTCCCCGGGATTCATGCCCAGGGCTGTGGAAGTGTCCCTGGGCACGTCCGAGCGTCTTCCCCCCGGAAAAAAAAAAGTTCCATATTTCCACCCCACGATGCCCGGGGAAGGTAGCCCGGGCCCGGGGGAGTCCATCCCCGGGTCCGGGGAACTGCGCCCCCCGCTGGTCGCCCGGGGAATTGCGTCCAAAAGGTGCAAAAAATACTTTGAAAATAGTTTGAAATCGTTCGCCCACTCTTCCCCGGGATTCATGCCCGGGTCTGTGGAAGTGTCCCTGGGCACGTCCGAGCGTCTTCCCCCCCTGAAAAAAAAAGTTCCATATTTCCACCCCACGATGCCTGGGGAAGGTAGCCCGGGCCCGCGGGAGGTCACCCACGGGTCCGGGGCAATGCGCCCCCCGCAGGACAACCGGGGAAATGCATGCAAAAGGTGAAAAAAACACTTTGAAAATAGTTTCAATCGTTCTCCCACTCTTCCAGGGGATTCATGCCCGGGGCTGTGGAAGTGTCCCTGGGCACGTCCGAGCGTCTTCCCCCCGGGAAAAAAAACTTCCATATTTCCACCCCACGATGCCCGGGGAAGGTAGCCCAGGCCCGGGGGAGGCCACCCCCGGGTCCGGGGAACTGCGCCCCCCGCTGGTCGCCCGGGGAATTGCGTCCAAAAGGTGAAAAAAATACTTTGAAAATACTTTGAAATTCCTTACCCACTCGAGCCCGGGATTCATGCCCAGGGCTGTGGAAGTGTCCCTGGGCACGTCCGAGCGTCTTCCCCCCCCGGGAAAAACAAGTTCCAGATTTTCACCCCACGCTGCCCGGGGGAGGTAGCCCGGGCCTGGGGGAGGTCACCCCCGGGTCCGGGGGACTGCGCCCCGTGCTGGACACCCGGAGAAATGCATCCAAAAGGTGAAAAAAACACTGAAAACAGTTTGAAATGGTTCACCCACTCTTCCCCGGGATTCATGCCCAGGGCTGTGGAAGTGTCCCTGGGCACGTCCGAGCGTCTTCCCCCCGGAAAAAAAAAGTTCCATATTTCCACCCCACGATGCCCGGGGAAGGTAGCCCGGGCCCGGGGGAGTCCATCCCCGGGTCCGGGGAACTGCGCCCCCCGCTGGTCGCCCGGGGAATTGCGTCCAAAAGGTGCAAAAAATACTTTGAAAATAGTTTGAAATCGTTCGCCCACTCTTCCCCGGGATTCATGCCCGGGTCTGTGGAAGTGTCCCTGGGCACGTCCGAGCGTCTTCCCCCCCTGAAAAAAAAAGTTCCATATTTCCACCCCACGATGCCTGGGGAAGGTAGCCCGGGCCCGCGGGAGGTCACCCACGGGTCCGGGGCAATGCGCCCCCCGCAGGACAACCGGGGAAATGCATGCAAAAGGTGAAAAAAACACTTTGAAAATAGTTTCAATCGTTCTCCCACTCTTCCCCGGGATTCATGCCCGGGGCTGTGGAAGTGTCCCTGGGCACGTCCGAGCGTCTTCCCCCCGGGAAAAAAAACTTCCATATTTCCACCCCACGATGCCCGGGGAAGGTAGCCCAGGCCCGGGGGAGGCCACCCCCGGGTCCGGGGAACTGCGCCCCCCGCTGGTCGCCCGGGGAATTGCGTCCAAAAGGTGAAAAAAATACTTTGAAAATACTTTGAAATTCCTTACCCACTCGAGCCCGGGATTCATGCCCAGGGCTGTGGAAGTGTCCCTGGGCACGTCCGAGCGTCTTCCCCCCCCGGGAAAAACAAGTTCCAGATTTTCACCCCACGCTGCCCGGGGGAGGTAGCCCGGGCCTGGGGGAGGTCACCCCCGGGTCCGGGGGACTGCGCCCCGTGCTGGACACCCGGAGAAATGCATCCAAAAGGAGAAAAAAACACTGAAAACAGTTTGAAATGGTTCACCCACTCTTCCCCGGGATTCATGCCCAGGGCTGTGGAAGTGTCCCTGGGCACGTCCGAGCGTCTTCCCCCCGGAAAAAAAAAAGTTCCATATTTCCACCCCACGATGCCCGGGGAAGGTAGCCCGGGCCCGGGGGAGTCCATCCCCGGGTCCGGGGAACTGCGCCCCCCGCTGGTCGCCCGGGGAATTGCGTCCAAAAGGTGCAAAAAATACTTTGAAAATAGTTTGAAATCGTTCGCCCACTCTTCCCCGGGATTCATGCCCGGGTCTGTGGAAGTGTCCCTGGGCACGTCCGAGCGTCTTCCCCCCGGGAAAAAAAACTTCCATATTTCCACCCCACGATGCCCGGGGAAGGTAGCCCAGGCCCGGGGGAGGCCACCCCCGGGTCCGGGGAACTGCGCCCCCCGCTGGTCGCCCGGGGAATTGCGTCCAAAAGGTGAAAAAAATACTTTGAAAATACTTTGAAATTCCTTACCCACTCGAGCCCGGGATTCATGCCCAGGGCTGTGGAAGTGTCCCTGGGCACGTCCGAGCGTCTTCCCCCCCCGGGAAAAACAAGTTCCAGATTTTCACCCCACGCTGCCCGGGGGAGGTAGCCCGGGCCTGGGGGAGGTCACCCCCGGGTCCGGGGGACTGCGCCCCGTGCTGGACACCCGGAGAAATGCATCCAAAAGGAGAAAAAAACACTGAAAACAGTTTGAAATGGTTCACCCACTCTTCCCCGGGATTCATGCCCAGGGCTGTGGAAGTGTCCCTGGGCACGTCCGAGCGTCTTCCCCCCGGAAAAAAAAAAGTTCCATATTTCCACCCCACGATGCCCGGGGAAGGTAGCCCGGGCCCGGGGGAGTCCATCCCCGGGTCCGGGGAACTGCGCCCCCCGCTGGTCGCCCGGGGAATTGCGTCCAAAAGGTGCAAAAAATACTTTGAAAATAGTTTGAAATCGTTCGCCCACTCTTCCCCGGGATTCATGCCCGGGTCTGTGGAAGTGTCCCTGGGCACGTCCGAGCGTCTTCCCCCCCTGAAAAAAAAAGTTCCATATTTCCACCCCACGATGCCTGGGGAAGGTAGCCCGGGCCCGCGGGAGGTCACCCACGGGTCCGGGGCAATGCGCCCCCCGCAGGACAACCGGGGAAATGCATGCAAAAGGTGAAAAAAACACTTTGAAAATAGTTTCAATCGTTCTCCCACTCTTCCCCGGGATTCATGCCCGGGGCTGTGGAAGTGTCCCTGGGCACGTCCGAGCGTCTTCCCCCCGGGAAAAAAAACTTCCATATTTCCACCCCACGATGCCCGGGGAAGGTAGCCCAGGCCCGGGGGAGGCCACCCCCGGGTCCGGGGAACTGCGCCCCCCGCTGGTCGCCCGGGGAATTGCGTCCAAAAGGTGAAAAAAATACTTTGAAAATACTTTGAAATTCCTTACCCACTCGAGCCCGGGATTCATGCCCAGGGCTGTGGAAGTGTCCCTGGGCACGTCCGAGCGTCTTCCCCCCCCGGGAAAAACAAGTTCCAGATTTTCACCCCACGCTGCCCGGGGGAGGTAGCCCGGGCCTGGGGGAGGTCACCCCCGGGTCCGGGGGACTGCGCCCCGTGCTGGACACCCGGAGAAATGCATCCAAAAGGAGAAAAAAACACTGAAAACAGTTTGAAATGGTTCACCCACTCTTCCCCGGGATTCATGCCCAGGGCTGTGGAAGTGTCCCTGGGCACGTCCGAGCGTCTTCCCCCCGGAAAAAAAAAAGTTCCATATTTCCACCCCACGATGCCCGGGGAAGGTAGCCCGGGCCCGGGGGAGTCCATCCCCGGGTCCGGGGAACTGCGCCCCCCGCTGGTCGCCCGGGGAATTGCGTCCAAAAGGTGCAAAAAATACTTTGAAAATAGTTTGAAATCGTTCGCCCACTCTTCCCCGGGATTCATGCCCGGGTCTGTGGAAGTGTCCCTGGGCACGTCCGAGCGTCTTCCCCCCCTGAAAAAAAAAGTTCCATATTTCCACCCCACGATGCCTGGGGAAGGTAGCCCGGGCCCGCGGGAGGTCACCCACGGGTCCGGGGCAATGCGCCCCCCGCAGGACAACCGGGGAAATGCATGCAAAAGGTGAAAAAAACACTTTGAAAATAGTTTCAATCGTTCTCCCACTCTTCCCCGGGATTCATGCCCGGGGCTGTGGAAGTGTCCCTGGGCACGTCCGAGCGTCTTCCCCCCGGGAAAAAAAACTTCCATATTTCCACCCCACGATGCCCGGGGAAGGTAGCCCAGGCCCGGGGGAGGCCACCCCCGGGTCCGGGGAACTGCGCCCCCCGCTGGTCGCCCGGGGAATTGCGTCCAAAAGGTGAAAAAAATACTTTGAAAATACTTTGAAATTCCTTACCCACTCGAGCCCGGGATTCATGCCCAGGGCTGTGGAAGTGTCCCTGGGCACGTCCGAGCGTCTTCCCCCCCCGGGAAAAACAAGTTCCAGATTTTCACCCCACGCTGCCCGGGGGAGGTAGCCCGGGCCTGGGGGAGGTCACCCCCGGGTCCGGGGGACTGCGCCCCGTGCTGGACACCCGGAGAAATGCATCCAAAAGGAGAAAAAAACACTGAAAACAGTTTGAAATGGTTCACCCACTCTTCCCCGGGATTCATGCCCAGGGCTGTGGAAGTGTCCCTGGGCACGTCCGAGCGTCTTCCCCCCGGAAAAAAAAAAGTTCCATATTTCCACCCCACGATGCCCGGGGAAGGTAGCCCGGGCCCGGGGGAGTCCATCCCCGGGTCCGGGGAACTGCGCCCCCCGCTGGTCGCCCGGGGAATTGCGTCCAAAAGGTGCAAAAAATACTTTGACAATACTTTGAAATTCCTCACCCACTCGAGCCCGGGATTCATGCCCAGGGCTGTGGAAGTGTCCCTGGGCACGTCCGAGCGTCTTCCCCCCCCGGGAAAAACAAGTTCCAGATTTTCACCCCACGCTGCCCGGGGGAGGTAGCCCGGGCCTGGGGGAGGTCACCCCCGGGTCCGGGGGACTGCGCCCCGTGCTGGACACCCGGAGAAATGCATCCAAAAGGTGAAAAAAACACTGAAAACAGTTTGAAATGGTTCACCCACTCTTCCCCGGGAATCATGCCCAGGGCTGTGGAAGTGTCCCTGGGCACGTCCGAGCGTCTTCCCCCCGGAAAAAAAAAACTTCCATATTTCCACCCCACGATGCCCGGGGAAGGTAGCCCGGGCCCGGGGGAGGCCACTCCCGGGTCCGGGGACATGTGCCCCCCGCTGGTCGCCCGGGGAATTGCGTCCAAAAGGTGAAAAAAATACTTTGAAAATACTTTGAAATTCCTTACCCACTCGAGCCCGGGATTCATGCCCAGGGCTGTGGAAGTGTCCCTGGGCACGTCCGAGCGTCTTCCCCCCCCGGGAAAAACAAGTTCCAGATTTTCACCCCACGCTGCCCGGGGGAGGTAGCCCGGGCCTGGGGGAGGTCACCCCCGGGTCCGGGGGACTGCGCCCCGTGCTGGACACCCGGAGAAATGCATCCAAAAGGAGAAAAAAACACTGAAAACAGTTTGAAATGGTTCACCCACTCTTCCCCGGGATTCATGCCCAGGGCTGTGGAAGTGTCCCTGGGCACGTCCGAGCGTCTTCCCCCCGGAAAAAAAAAAGTTCCATATTTCCACCCCACGATGCCCGGGGAAGGTAGCCCGGGCCCGGGGGAGTCCATCCCCGGGTCCGGGGAACTGCGCCCCCCGCTGGTCGCCCGGGGAATTGCGTCCAAAAGGTGCAAAAAATACTTTGAAAATAGTTTGAAATCGTTCGCCCACTCTTCCCCGGGATTCATGCCCGGGTCTGTGGAAGTGTCCCTGGGCACGTCCGAGCGTCTTCCCCCCCTGAAAAAAAAAGTTCCATATTTCCACCCCACGATGCCTGGGGAAGGTAGCCCGGGCCCGCGGGAGGTCACCCACGGGTCCGGGGCAATGCGCCCCCCGCAGGACAACCGGGGAAATGCATGCAAAAGGTGAAAAAAACACTTTGAAAATAGTTTCAATCGTTCTCCCACTCTTCCCCGGGATTCATGCCCGGGGCTGTGGAAGTGTCCCTGGGCACGTCCGAGCGTCTTCCCCCCGGGAAAAAAAACTTCCATATTTCCACCCCACGATGCCCGGGGAAGGTAGCCCAGGCCCGGGGGAGGCCACCCCCGGGTCCGGGGAACTGCGCCCCCCGCTGGTCGCCCGGGGAATTGCGTCCAAAAGGTGAAAAAAATACTTTGAAAATACTTTGAAATTCCTTACCCACTCGAGCCCGGGATTCATGCCCAGGGCTGTGGAAGTGTCCCTGGGCACGTCCGAGCGTCTTCCCCCCCCGGGAAAAACAAGTTCCAGATTTTCACCCCACGCTGCCCGGGGGAGGTAGCCCGGGCCTGGGGGAGGTCACCCCCGGGTCCGGGGGACTGCGCCCCGTGCTGGACACCCGGAGAAATGCATCCAAAAGGAGAAAAAAACACTGAAAACAGTTTGAAATGGTTCACCCACTCTTCCCCGGGATTCATGCCCAGGGCTGTGGAAGTGTCCCTGGGCACGTCCGAGCGTCTTCCCCCCGGAAAAAAAAAAGTTCCATATTTCCACCCCACGATGCCCGGGGAAGGTAGCCCGTGCCCGGGGGAGTCCATCCCCGGGTCCGGGGAACTGCGCCCCCCGCTGGTCGCCCGGGGAATTGCGTCCAAAAGGTGCAAAAAATACTTTGAAAATAGTTTGAAATCGTTCGCCCACTCTTCCCCGGGATTCATGCCCGGGTCTGTGGAAGTGTCCCTGGGCACGTCCGAGCGTCTTCCCCCCCTGAAAAAAAAAGTTCCATATTTCCACCCCACGATGCCTGGGGAAGGTAGCCCGGGCCCGCGGGAGGTCACCCACGGGTCCGGGGCAATGCGCCCCCCGCAGGACAACCGGGGAAATGCATGCAAAAGGTGAAAAAAACACTTTGAAAATAGTTTCAATCGTTCTCCCACTCTTCCCCGGGATTCATGCCCGGGGCTGTGGAAGTGTCCCTGGGCACGTCCGAGCGTCTTCCCCCCGGGAAAAAAAACTTCCATATTTCCACCCCACGATGCCCGGGGAAGGTAGCCCAGGCCCGGGGGAGGCCACCCCCGGGTCCGGGGAACTGCGCCCCCCGCTGGTCGCCCGGGGAATTGCGTCCAAAAGGTGAAAAAAATACTTTGAAAATACTTTGAAATTCCTTACCCACTCGAGCCCGGGATTCATGCCCAGGGCTGTGGAAGTGTCCCTGGGCACGTCCGAGCGTCTTCCCCCCCCGGGAAAAACAAGTTCCAGATTTTCACCCCACGCTGCCCGGGGGAGGTAGCCCGGGCCTGGGGGAGGTCACCCCCGGGTCCGGGGGACTGCGCCCCGTGCTGGACACCCGGAGAAATGCATCCAAAAGGAGAAAAAAACACTGAAAACAGTTTGAAATGGTTCACCCACTCTTCCCCGGGATTCATGCCCAGGGCTGTGGAAGTGTCCCTGGGCACGTCCGAGCGTCTTCCCCCCGGGAAAAAAAACTTCCATATTTCCACCCCACGATGCCCGGGGAAGGTAGCCCAGGCCCGGGGGAGGCCACCCCCGGGTCCGGGGAACTGCGCCCCCCGCTGGTCGCCCGGGGAATTGCGTCCAAAAGGTGAAAAAAATACTTTGAAAATACTTTGAAATTCCTTACCCACTCGAGCCCGGGATTCATGCCCAGGGCTGTGGAAGTGTCCCTGGGCACGTCCGAGCGTCTTCCCCCCCCGGGAAAAACAAGTTCCAGATTTTCACCCCACGCTGCCCGGGGGAGGTAGCCCGGGCCTGGGGGAGGTCACCCCCGGGTCCGGGGGACTGCGCCCCGTGCTGGACACCCGGAGAAATGCATCCAAAAGGAGAAAAAAACACTGAAAACAGTTTGAAATGGTTCACCCACTCTTCCCCGGGATTCATGCCCAGGGCTGTGGAAGTGTCCCTGGGCACGTCCGAGCGTCTTCCCCCCGGAAAAAAAAAAGTTCCATATTTCCACCCCACGATGCCCGGGGAAGGTAGCCCGGGCCCGGGGGAGTCCATCCCCGGGTCCGGGGAACTGCGCCCCCCGCTGGTCGCCCGGGGAATTGCGTCCAAAAGGTGCAAAAAATACTTTGAAAATAGTTTGAAATCGTTCGCCCACTCTTCCCCGGGATTCATGCCCGGGTCTGTGGAAGTGTCCCTGGGCACGTCCGAGCGTCTTCCCCCCCTGAAAAAAAAAGTTCCATATTTCCACCCCACGATGCCTGGGGAAGGTAGCCCGGGCCCGCGGGAGGTCACCCACGGGTCCGGGGCAATGCGCCCCCCGCAGGACAACCGGGGAAATGCATGCAAAAGGTGAAAAAAACACTTTGAAAATAGTTTCAATCGTTCTCCCACTCTTCCCCGGGATTCATGCCCGGGGCTGTGGAAGTGTCCCTGGGCACGTCCGAGCGTCTTCCCCCCGGGAAAAAAAACTTCCATATTTCCACCCCACGATGCCCGGGGAAGGTAGCCCAGGCCCGGGGGAGGCCACCCCCGGGTCCGGGGAACTGCGCCCCCCGCTGGTCGCCCGGGGAATTGCGTCCAAAAGGTGAAAAAAATACTTTGAAAATACTTTGAAATTCCTTACCCACTCGAGCCCGGGATTCATGCCCAGGGCTGTGGAAGTGTCCCTGGGCACGTCCGAGCGTCTTCCCCCCCCGGGAAAAACAAGTTCCAGATTTTCACCCCACGCTGCCCGGGGGAGGTAGCCCGGGCCTGGGGGAGGTCACCCCCGGGTCCGGGGGACTGCGCCCCGTGCTGGACACCCGGAGAAATGCATCCAAAAGGAGAAAAAAACACTGAAAACAGTTTGAAATGGTTCACCCACTCTTCCCCGGGATTCATGCCCAGGGCTGTGGAAGTGTCCCTGGGCACGTCCGAGCGTCTTCCCCCCGGAAAAAAAAAAGTTCCATATTTCCACCCCACGATGCCCGGGGAAGGTAGCCCGGGCCCGGGGGAGTCCATCCCCGGGTCCGGGGAACTGCGCCCCCCGCTGGTCGCCCGGGGAATTGCGTCCAAAAGGTGCAAAAAATACTTTGAAAATAGTTTGAAATCGTTCGCCCACTCTTCCCCGGGATTCATGCCCGGGTCTGTGGAAGTGTCCCTGGGCACGTCCGAGCGTCTTCCCCCCCTGAAAAAAAAAGTTCCATATTTCCACCCCACGATGCCTGGGGAAGGTAGCCCGGGCCCGCGGGAGGTCACCCACGGGTCCGGGGCAATGCGCCCCCCGCAGGACAACCGGGGAAATGCATGCAAAAGGTGAAAAAAACACTTTGAAAATAGTTTCAATCGTTCTCCCACTCTTCCCCGGGATTCATGCCCGGGGCTGTGGAAGTGTCCCTGGGCACGTCCGAGCGTCTTCCCCCCGGGAAAAAAAACTTCCATATTTCCACCCCACGATGCCCGGGGAAGGTAGCCCAGGCCCGGGGGAGGCCACCCCCGGGTCCGGGGAACTGCGCCCCCCGCTGGTCGCCCGGGGAATTGCGTCCAAAAGGTGAAAAAAATACTTTGAAAATACTTTGAAATTCCTTACCCACTCGAGCCCGGGATTCATGCCCAGGGCTGTGGAAGTGTCCCTGGGCACGTCCGAGCGTCTTCCCCCCCCGGGAAAAACAAGTTCCAGATTTTCACCCCACGCTGCCCGGGGGAGGTAGCCCGGGCCTGGGGGAGGTCACCCCCGGGTCCGGGGGACTGCGCCCCGTGCTGGACACCCGGAGAAATGCATCCAAAAGGAGAAAAAAACACTGAAAACAGTTTGAAATGGTTCACCCACTCTTCCCCGGGATTCATGCCCAGGGCTGTGGAAGTGTCCCTGGGCACGTCCGAGCGTCTTCCCCCCGGAAAAAAAAAAGTTCCATATTTCCACCCCACGATGCCCGGGGAAGGTAGCCCGGGCCCGGGGGAGTCCATCCCCGGGTCCGGGGAACTGCGCCCCCCGCTGGTCGCCCGGGGAATTGCGTCCAAAAGGTGCAAAAAATACTTTGACAATACTTTGAAATTCCTCACCCACTCGAGCCCGGGATTCATGCCCAGGGCTGTGGAAGTGTCCCTGGGCACGTCCGAGCGTCTTCCCCCCCCGGGAAAAACAAGTTCCAGATTTTCACCCCACGCTGCCCGGGGGAGGTAGCCCGGGCCTGGGGGAGGTCACCCCCGGGTCCGGGGGACTGCGCCCCGTGCTGGACACCCGGAGAAATGCATCCAAAAGGTGAAAAAAACACTGAAAACAGTTTGAAATGGTTCACCCACTCTTCCCCGGGAATCATGCCCAGGGCTGTGGAAGTGTCCCTGGGCACGTCCGAGCGTCTTCCCCCCGGAAAAAAAAAACTTCCATATTTCCACCCCACGATGCCCGGGGAAGGTAGCCCGGGCCCGGGGGAGGCCACTCCCGGGTCCGGGGACATGTGCCCCCCGCTGGCCGACCCGAGAATTGCACAGAAAGGGTGAAAAAAGCACTTAGAAAATATCTTGAAACCGTTCACCCACTCTTCCCCGGGATTCATGCCCAGGGCTGTGGAAGTGTCCCTGGGCAGGCTGAAGCTTCTGCCCCCCGGAAAAAAAAAACTTCCATATTTCCACCCCCCGCTACCCAGGGAAGGTAGCCCAGGCCCGGGGAAGGTCACCCCCGGGTCCGGGGCACTGCGCCCCCCGCAGGACACCCGGAGAATTGCATCCAAAAGGTGAAAAAAGCACTTAGAAAATACTTCAAAATTCCTCACCCACTCAAGCCCGGGATTCATGCCCAGGGCTGTGGAAGTGTCCCCGGGCAAGCCGAAGCTTCTGCCCCCCTGAAAAAAAAAACTTCCATATTTCCACCCCACGCTACCCAGGGAAGGTAGCCCGGGCCTGGGGGAGGTCACCCCTGGGTCCGGGGCACCGCTGGCCACCCGGAGAAATGGAGTCAAGCCGTGAGAAAAAAAGCACTTTGAATTGAGAAATGGAGTCAAGCCGTAAAAATGCACTTTGAAAATACTTTGATTCCTCTCACCCACTCTTCCCCAGGATTCATGCCCAGGGCTGTGGAAGTGTCCCCGGGCATGAAGAAGCGTCTTTTCCCCCTGAAAAAAAAAACTTCCATATTTCCACCCCACGCTACCCAGGGAAGGTAGCCCGGGCCAGGGGGACGTCGTCCCGGGGTCCGGGGACATGTGCCCCCCGCTGGCCGACCCGAGAATTGCACAGAAAGGGTGAAAAAAGCACTTTGAAAATACTTTGATTCCTCACCCACTCTTCCCCGGGATTCATGCCCGGGCCTATGGAAGTGTCCCCGGGCATGAAGAAGCGTCTTTTCCCCCTGAAAAAAAAAACTTCCATATTTCCACCCCACGCTGCCCGGGGGAGGTAGCCCAGGCCCGGGGGAGGTCACCCCCGGGTCCGGGGCACTGCGTCCCCCGCAGGACAACCGGGGAATTGCGTCCAAAAGGTGAAAAAAATACTTTGAAAATAGTTTGAAATCGTTCGCCCACTCTTCCCCGGGATTCATGCCCAGGGCTGTGGAAGTGTCCCTGGGCACGTCCGAGCGTCTTCCCCCCCCGGGAAAAACAAGTTCCAGATTTTCACCCCACGCTGCCCGGGGGAGGTAGCCCGGGCCTGGTTGAGGTCACCCCCGGGTCCGGGGGACTGCGCCCCGTGCTGGACACCCGGAGAAATGCATCCAAAAGGTGAAAAAAAACACTGAAAACAGTTTGAAACTGTTCACCCACTCTTCCCCGGGATTCATGCCCAGGGCTGTGGAAGTGTCCCCGGGCAAGATGAAGCTTATGCCCCCCTGAAAAAAAAAACTTCCATATTTCCACCCCCCGCTACCCAGGGAAGGTAGCCCGGGCCCGGGGGAGGTCACCCCCGGGTCCGGGGCACTGCGCCCCCCGCAGGACACCCGGAGAATTGCATCCAAAAGGTGAAAAAAGCACTTAGAAAATATCTTGAAATCGTTCACCCACTCTTCCCCGGGATTCATGCCCAGGGCTGTGGAAGTGTCCCTGGGCAGGCTGAAGCTTCTGCCCCCCCGGGAAAAAAAAACTTCCATATTTCCACCCCACGCTACCCAGGGAAGGTAGCCCAGGCCCGGGGGAGGTCACCCCCGGGTCCGGGGCACTGCGCCACCCGCAGGACACCCGGGGAATTGCATCCAAAAGGTGAAAAAAGCACTTAGAAAATATCTTGAAATCGTTCACCCACTCTTCCCCGGGATTCATGCCCAGGGCTGTGGAAGTGTCCCTGGGCACGTTCGAGCGTCCTCCCCCCTGAAAAAAAAACTTCCATATTTCCACCCCCCGCTACCCAGGGAAGGTAGCCCAGGCCCGGGGGAGGTCACCCCCGGGTCCGGGGCACTGCGCCACCCGCAGGACACCCGGGGAATTGCATCCAAAAGGTGAAAAAAGCACTTAGAAAATATCTTGAAATCGTTCACCCACTCTTCCCCGGGATTCATGCCCAGGGCTGTGGAAGTGTCCCTGGGCACGTTCGAGCGTCCTCCCCCCTGAAAAAAAAACTTCCATATTTCCACCCCCCGCTACCCAGGGAAGGTAGCCCAGGCCCGGGGGAGGTCATCCCCGGGTCTGGGGACCGGCGTCCCCCGCAGGACAACCGGGGAATTGCGTCCAAAAGGTGAAAAAAATACTTTGAAAATACTTTGAAATTCCTCACCCACTCGATCCCGGGATTCATGCCCTGGCCTATGGAAGTGTCCCCGGGCATGACAAAGCGTCTTCCCCCCCTGAAATAAAAACTTCCACAAAACCACCCCGCGCTGGCCAGGGAAGGTAGCCCGGGCCAGGGGGACGTCGTCCAGGGGTCCGGGGACATGTGCCCCCCGCTGGCCGACCTGAGAATTGCACAGAAAGGGTGAAAAAAGCACTTTGAATATACTTTGATTCCTCACCCACTCTTCCCCGGGATTCATGCCCGGGCCTATGGAAGTGTCCCCGGGCATGAAGAAGCGTCTTCCCCCCTGAAAAAAAAAGTTCCATATTTCCACCCCACGCTACCCAGGGAAGGTAGCCCGGGCCCGGGGGAGGTCACCCCCGGGTCCGGGGAACTGCGCCACCCGCAGGACACCCGGGGAAATGCGTCCAAAAGGTGATAAAAATACTTTGAAAATAGTTTGAAATCGTTCACCCACTCTTCCCCGGGATTCATGCCCAGGGCTGTGGAAGTGTCC
>NW_028142219.1:30000-42500 GCF_055691185.1 Crinia signifera | reverse complement strand
AATTGCATCTGAAAGGTGAAAAAAGCACTTTGAAAATATTTTGACACTTCTCACCCACTCTTCCCCGGGATTCATGCCCAGGGCTGTGGAAGTGTCCCTGGGCACTTCCGAGCGTCCACCCCCCGGGAAAAAAAAAATTCCAGATTTCCACCCCACGCTGCCCAGGGAAGGTAGCCCGGGCCCGGGGGAGGCCACCCCCGGGTCCGGGGACCGGCGCCCCCCGCTGGTCGACCGGGGAATTGCATCCGAAAGGTGAAAAAAAGCACTTTGAAAATACTTTGAAATTCCTCACCCACTCGAGCCCAGGATTCATGCCCAGGGCTGTGGAAGTGTCCCTGGGCACGTTCGAAGGTCTTCCCCCCGGGGAAAAAAAGTTCCAGATTTCCAGCCCACGCTACCCAGGGAAGGTAGCCCGGGCCCGGGGGAGGTCACCCCCGGGTCCGGGGCACTGCGTCCCCCGCAGGACAACCGGGGAATAGCGTCCAAAAGGTGAAAAAACACTTTGAAAATAGCTTCAATCGTTCTCCCACTCTTCCCCGGGATTCATGCCCAGGGCTGTGGAAGTGTCCCTGGGTAAGTTCGAGCGTCTTCCCCCCGGGAAAAAAAAACTTCCATATTTCCACCCCACGATGCCCGGGGAAGGTAGCCCGGGCCCGGGGGAGTCCATCCCCGGGTCCGGGGAACTGCGCCTCCCACTGGTCGCCCGGGGAATTGCGTCCAAAAGGTGAAAAAAATACTTTGAAAATACTTTGAAATTGTTCGCCCACTCTTCCCCGGGATTCATGCCCAGGGCTGTGGAAGTGTCCCTGGGCACGTCCGAGCGTCTTCCCCCCCGGGAAAAACAAGTTCCAGATTTTCACCCCACGCTGCCCGGGGGAGGTAGCCCGGGCCTGGGGGAGGTCACCCCCGGGTCCGGGGGACTGCGCCTCGTGCTGGACACCCGGAGAAATGCATCCAAAAGGTGAAAAAAACACTGAAAACAGTTTGAAATGGTTCACCCACTCTTCCCCGGGATTCATGCCCGGGGCTGTGGAAGTGTCCCTGGGCACGTCCGAGCGTCTTCCCCCCGGGAAAAAAAAAACTTCCATATTTCCACCCCACGCTACCCAGGGAAGGTAGCCCGGGCTCGGGGGAGGTCACCCCCGGGTCCGGGGGACTGCGCCCCGTGCTGGACACCCGGAGAAATGCATCCAAAAGGAGAAAAGAACACTGAAAACAGTTTGAAATGGTTCACCCACTCTTCCCCGGGATTCATGCCCAGGGCTGTGGAAGTGTCCCTGGGCACGTCCGAGCGTCTTCCCCCCGGAAAAAAAAAAGTTCCATATTTCCACCCCACGATGCCCGGGGAAGGTAGCCCGGGCCCGGGGGAGTCCATCCCCGGGTCCGGGGAACTGCGCCCCCCGCTGGTCGCCCGGGGAATTGCGTCCAAAAGGTGCAAAAAATACTTTGAAAATAGTTTGAAATCGTTCGCCCACTCTTCCCCGGGATTCATGCCCGGGTCTGTGGAAGTGTCCCTGGGCACGTCCGAGCGTCTTCCCCCCCTGAAAAAAAAAGTTCCATATTTCCACCCCACGATGCCTGGGGAAGGTAGCCCGGGCCCGCGGGAGGTCACCCACGGGTCCGGGGCAATGCGCCCCCCGCAGGACAACCGGGGAAATGCATGCAAAAGGTGAAAAAAACACTTTGAAAATAGTTTCAATCGTTCTCCCACTCTTCCCCGGGATTCATGCCCGGGGCTGTGGAAGTGTCCCTGGGCACGTCCGAGCGTCTTCCCCCCGGGAAAAAAAACTTCCATATTTCCACCCCACGATGCCCGGGGAAGGTAGCCCAGGCCCGGGGGAGGCCACCCCCGGGTCCGGGGAACTGCGCCCCCCGCTGGTCGCCCGGGGAATTGCGTCCAAAAGGTGAAAAAAATACTTTGAAAATACTTTGAAATTCCTTACCCACTCGAGCCCGGGATTCATGCCCAGGGCTGTGGAAGTGTCCCTGGGCACGTCCGAGCGTCTTCCCCCCCCGGGAAAAACAAGTTCCAGATTTTCACCCCACGCTGCCCGGGGGAGGTAGCCCGGGCCTGGGGGAGGTCACCCCCGGGTCCGGGGGACTGCGCCCCGTGCTGGACACCCGGAGAAATGCATCCAAAAGGAGAAAAAAACACTGAAAACAGTTTGAAATGGTTCACCCACTCTTCCCCGGGATTCATGCCCAGGGCTGTGGAAGTGTCCCTGGGCACGTCCGAGCGTCTTCCCCCCGGAAAAAAAAAAGTTCCATATTTCCACCCCACGATGCCCGGGGAAGGTAGCCCGGGCCCGGGGGAGTCCATCCCCGGGTCCGGGGAACTGCGCCCCCCGCTGGTCGCCCGGGGAATTGCGTCCAAAAGGTGCAAAAAATACTTTGAAAATAGTTTGAAATCGTTCGCCCACTCTTCCCCGGGATTCATGCCCGGGTCTGTGGAAGTGTCCCTGGGCACGTCCGAGCGTCTTCCCCCCCTGAAAAAAAAAGTTCCATATTTCCACCCCACGATGCCTGGGGAAGGTAGCCCGGGCCCGCGGGAGGTCACCCACGGGTCCGGGGCAATGCGCCCCCCGCAGGACAACCGGGGAAATGCATGCAAAAGGTGAAAAAAACACTTTGAAAATAGTTTCAATCGTTCTCCCACTCTTCCCCGGGATTCATGCCCGGGGCTGTGGAAGTGTCCCTGGGCACGTCCGAGCGTCTTCCCCCCGGGAAAAAAAACTTCCATATTTCCACCCCACGATGCCCGGGGAAGGTAGCCCAGGCCCGGGGGAGGCCACCCCCGGGTCCGGGGAACTGCGCCCCCCGCTGGTCGCCCGGGGAATTGCGTCCAAAAGGTGAAAAAAATACTTTGAAAATACTTTGAAATTCCTTACCCACTCGAGCCCGGGATTCATGCCCAGGGCTGTGGAAGTGTCCCTGGGCACGTCCGAGCGTCTTCCCCCCCCGGGAAAAACAAGTTCCAGATTTTCACCCCACGCTGCCCGGGGGAGGTAGCCCGGGCCTGGGGGAGGTCACCCCCGGGTCCGGGGGACTGCGCCCCGTGCTGGACACCCGGAGAAATGCATCCAAAAGGAGAAAAAAACACTGAAAACAGTTTGAAATGGTTCACCCACTCTTCCCCGGGATTCATGCCCAGGGCTGTGGAAGTGTCCCTGGGCACGTCCGAGCGTCTTCCCCCCGGAAAAAAAAAAGTTCCATATTTCCACCCCACGATGCCCGGGGAAGGTAGCCCGGGCCCGGGGGAGTCCATCCCCGGGTCCGGGGAACTGCGCCCCCCGCTGGTCGCCCGGGGAATTGCGTCCAAAAGGTGCAAAAAATACTTTGAAAATAGTTTGAAATCGTTCGCCCACTCTTCCCCGGGATTCATGCCCGGGTCTGTGGAAGTGTCCCTGGGCACGTCCGAGCGTCTTCCCCCCCTGAAAAAAAAAGTTCCATATTTCCACCCCACGATGCCTGGGGAAGGTAGCCCGGGCCCGCGGGAGGTCACCCACGGGTCCGGGGCAATGCGCCCCCCGCAGGACAACCGGGGAAATGCATGCAAAAGGTGAAAAAAACACTTTGAAAATAGTTTCAATCGTTCTCCCACTCTTCCAGGGGATTCATGCCCGGGGCTGTGGAAGTGTCCCTGGGCACGTCCGAGCGTCTTCCCCCCCCGGGAAAAACAAGTTCCAGATTTTCACCCCACGCTGCCCGGGGGAGGTAGCCCGGGCCTGGGGGAGGTCACCCCCGGGTCCGGGGGACTGCGCCCCGTGCTGGACACCCGGAGAAATGCATCCAAAAGGAGAAAAAAACACTGAAAACAGTTTGAAATGGTTCACCCACTCTTCCCCGGGATTCATGCCCAGGGCTGTGGAAGTGTCCCTGGGCACGTCCGAGCGTCTTCCCCCCGGAAAAAAAAAAGTTCCATATTTCCACCCCACGATGCCCGGGGAAGGTAGCCCGGGCCCGGGGGAGTCCATCCCCGGGTCCGGGGAACTGCGCCCCCCGCTGGTCGCCCGGGGAATTGCGTCCAAAAGGTGCAAAAAATACTTTGACAATACTTTGAAATTCCTCACCCACTCGAGCCCGGGATTCATGCCCAGGGCTGTGGAAGTGTCCCTGGGCACGTCCGAGCGTCTTCCCCCCCCGGGAAAAACAAGTTCCAGATTTTCACCCCACGCTGCCCGGGGGAGGTAGCCCGGGCCTGGGGGAGGTCACCCCCGGGTCCGGGGGACTGCGCCCCGTGCTGGACACCCGGAGAAATGCATCCAAAAGGTGAAAAAAACACTGAAAACAGTTTGAAATGGTTCACCCACTCTTCCCCGGGAATCATGCCCAGGGCTGTGGAAGTGTCCCTGGGCACGTCCGAGCGTCTTCCCCCCGGAAAAAAAAAACTTCCATATTTCCACCCCACGATGCCCGGGGAAGGTAGCCCGGGCCCGGGGGAGGCCACTCCCGGGTCCGGGGACATGTGCCCCCCGCTGGTCGCCCGGGGAATTGCGTCCAAAAGGTGAAAAAAATACTTTGAAAATACTTTGAAATTCCTTACCCACTCGAGCCCGGGATTCATGCCCAGGGCTGTGGAAGTGTCCCTGGGCACGTCCGAGCGTCTTCCCCCCCCGGGAAAAACAAGTTCCAGATTTTCACCCCACGCTGCCCGGGGGAGGTAGCCCGGGCCTGGGGGAGGTCACCCCCGGGTCCGGGGGACTGCGCCCCGTGCTGGACACCCGGAGAAATGCATCCAAAAGGAGAAAAAAACACTGAAAACAGTTTGAAATGGTTCACCCACTCTTCCCCGGGATTCATGCCCAGGGCTGTGGAAGTGTCCCTGGGCACGTCCGAGCGTCTTCCCCCCCTGAAAAAAAAAGTTCCATATTTCCACCCCACGATGCCTGGGGAAGGTAGCCCGGGCCCGCGGGAGGTCACCCACGGGTCCGGGGCAATGCGCCCCCCGCAGGACAACCGGGGAAATGCATGCAAAAGGTGAAAAAAACACTTTGAAAATAGTTTCAATCGTTCTCCCACTCTTCCCCGGGATTCATGCCCGGGGCTGTGGAAGTGTCCCTGGGCACGTCCGAGCGTCTTCCCCCCGGGAAAAAAAACTTCCATATTTCCACCCCACGATGCCCGGGGAAGGTAGCCCAGGCCCGGGGGAGGCCACCCCCGGGTCCGGGGAACTGCGCCCCCCGCTGGTCGCCCGGGGAATTGCGTCCAAAAGGTGAAAAAAATACTTTGAAAATACTTTGAAATTCCTTACCCACTCGAGCCCGGGATTCATGCCCAGGGCTGTGGAAGTGTCCCTGGGCACGTCCGAGCGTCTTCCCCCCCCGGGAAAAACAAGTTCCAGATTTTCACCCCACGCTGCCCGGGGGAGGTAGCCCGGGCCTGGGGGAGGTCACCCCCGGGTCCGGGGGACTGCGCCCCGTGCTGGACACCCGGAGAAATGCATCCAAAAGGAGAAAAAAACACTGAAAACAGTTTGAAATGGTTCACCCACTCTTCCCCGGGATTCATGCCCAGGGCTGTGGAAGTGTCCCTGGGCACGTCCGAGCGTCTTCCCCCCGGAAAAAAAAAAGTTCCATATTTCCACCCCACGATGCCCGGGGAAGGTAGCCCGGGCCCGGGGGAGTCCATCCCCGGGTCCGGGGAACTGCGCCCCCCGCTGGTCGCCCGGGGAATTGCGTCCAAAAGGTGCAAAAAATACTTTGAAAATAGTTTGAAATCGTTCGCCCACTCTTCCCCGGGATTCATGCCCGGGTCTGTGGAAGTGTCCCTGGGCACGTCCGAGCGTCTTCCCCCCCTGAAAAAAAAAGTTCCATATTTCCACCCCACGATGCCTGGGGAAGGTAGCCCGGGCCCGCGGGAGGTCACCCACGGGTCCGGGGCAATGCGCCCCCCGCAGGACAACCGGGGAAATGCATGCAAAAGGTGAAAAAAACACTTTGAAAATAGTTTCAATCGTTCTCCCACTCTTCCCCGGGATTCATGCCCGGGGCTGTGGAAGTGTCCCTGGGCACGTCCGAGCGTCTTCCCCCCGGGAAAAAAAACTTCCATATTTCCACCCCACGATGCCCGGGGAAGGTAGCCCAGGCCCGGGGGAGGCCACCCCCGGGTCCGGGGAACTGCGCCCCCCGCTGGTCGCCCGGGGAATTGCGTCCAAAAGGTGAAAAAAATACTTTGAAAATACTTTGAAATTCCTTACCCACTCGAGCCCGGGATTCATGCCCAGGGCTGTGGAAGTGTCCCTGGGCACGTCCGAGCGTCTTCCCCCCCCGGGAAAAACAAGTTCCAGATTTTCACCCCACGCTGCCCGGGGGAGGTAGCCCGGGCCTGGGGGAGGTCACCCCCGGGTCCGGGGGACTGCGCCCCGTGCTGGACACCCGGAGAAATGCATCCAAAAGGAGAAAAAAACACTGAAAACAGTTTGAAATGGTTCACCCACTCTTCCCCGGGATTCATGCCCAGGGCTGTGGAAGTGTCCCTGGGCACGTCCGAGCGTCTTCCCCCCGGAAAAAAAAAAGTTCCATATTTCCACCCCACGATGCCCGGGGAAGGTAGCCCGGGCCCGGGGGAGTCCATCCCCGGGTCCGGGGAACTGCGCCCCCCGCTGGTCGCCCGGGGAATTGCGTCCAAAAGGTGCAAAAAATACTTTGAAAATAGTTTGAAATCGTTCGCCCACTCTTCCCCGGGATTCATGCCCGGGTCTGTGGAAGTGTCCCTGGGCACGTCCGAGCGTCTTCCCCCCCTGAAAAAAAAAGTTCCATATTTCCACCCCACGATGCCTGGGGAAGGTAGCCCGGGCCCGCGGGAGGTCACCCACGGGTCCGGGGCAATGCGCCCCCCGCAGGACAACCGGGGAAATGCATGCAAAAGGTGAAAAAAACACTTTGAAAATAGTTTCAATCGTTCTCCCACTCTTCCCCGGGATTCATGCCCGGGGCTGTGGAAGTGTCCCTGGGCACGTCCGAGCGTCTTCCCCCCGGGAAAAAAAACTTCCATATTTCCACCCCACGATGCCCGGGGAAGGTAGCCCAGGCCCGGGGGAGGCCACCCCCGGGTCCGGGGAACTGCGCCCCCCGCTGGTCGCCCGGGGAATTGCGTCCAAAAGGTGAAAAAAATACTTTGAAAATACTTTGAAATTCCTTACCCACTCGAGCCCGGGATTCATGCCCAGGGCTGTGGAAGTGTCCCTGGGCACGTCCGAGCGTCTTCCCCCCCCGGGAAAAACAAGTTCCAGATTTTCACCCCACGCTGCCCGGGGGAGGTAGCCCGGGCCTGGGGGAGGTCACCCCCGGGTCCGGGGGACTGCGCCCCGTGCTGGACACCCGGAGAAATGCATCCAAAAGGAGAAAAAAACACTGAAAACAGTTTGAAATGGTTCACCCACTCTTCCCCGGGATTCATGCCCAGGGCTGTGGAAGTGTCCCTGGGCACGTCCGAGCGTCTTCCCCCCGGAAAAAAAAAAGTTCCATATTTCCACCCCACGATGCCCGGGGAAGGTAGCCCGGGCCCGGGGGAGTCCATCCCCGGGTCCGGGGAACTGCGCCCCCCGCTGGTCGCCCGGGGAATTGCGTCCAAAAGGTGCAAAAAATACTTTGACAATACTTTGAAATTCCTCACCCACTCGAGCCCGGGATTCATGCCCAGGGCTGTGGAAGTGTCCCTGGGCACGTCCGAGCGTCTTCCCCCCCCGGGAAAAACAAGTTCCAGATTTTCACCCCACGCTGCCCGGGGGAGGTAGCCCGGGCCTGGGGGAGGTCACCCCCGGGTCCGGGGGACTGCGCCCCGTGCTGGACACCCGGAGAAATGCATCCAAAAGGTGAAAAAAACACTGAAAACAGTTTGAAATGGTTCACCCACTCTTCCCCGGGAATCATGCCCAGGGCTGTGGAAGTGTCCCTGGGCACGTCCGAGCGTCTTCCCCCCGGAAAAAAAAAACTTCCATATTTCCACCCCACGATGCCCGGGGAAGGTAGCCCGGGCCCGGGGGAGGCCACTCCCGGGTCCGGGGACATGTGCCCCCCGCTGGCCGACCCGAGAATTGCACAGAAAGGGTGAAAAAAGCACTTAGAAAATATCTTGAAACCGTTCACCCACTCTTCCCCGGGATTCATGCCCAGGGCTGTGGAAGTGTCCCTGGGCAGGCTGAAGCTTCTGCCCCCCGGAAAAAAAAAACTTCCATATTTCCACCCCCCGCTACCCAGGGAAGGTAGCCCAGGCCCGGGGAAGGTCACCCCCGGGTCCGGGGCACTGCGCCCCCCGCAGGACACCCGGAGAATTGCATCCAAAAGGTGAAAAAAGCACTTAGAAAATACTTCAAAATTCCTCACCCACTCAAGCCCGGGATTCATGCCCAGGGCTGTGGAAGTGTCCCCGGGCAAGCCGAAGCTTCTGCCCCCCTGAAAAAAAAAACTTCCATATTTCCACCCCACGCTACCCAGGGAAGGTAGCCCGGGCCTGGGGGAGGTCACCCCTGGGTCCGGGGCACCGCTGGCCACCCGGAGAAATGGAGTCAAGCCGTGAGAAAAAAAGCACTTTGAATTGAGAAATGGAGTCAAGCCGTAAAAATGCACTTTGAAAATACTTTGATTCCTCTCACCCACTCTTCCCCAGGATTCATGCCCAGGGCTGTGGAAGTGTCCCCGGGCATGAAGAAGCGTCTTTTCCCCCTGAAAAAAAAAACTTCCATATTTCCACCCCACGCTACCCAGGGAAGGTAGCCCGGGCCAGGGGGACGTCGTCCCGGGGTCCGGGGACATGTGCCCCCCGCTGGCCGACCCGAGAATTGCACAGAAAGGGTGAAAAAAGCACTTTGAAAATACTTTGATTCCTCACCCACTCTTCCCCGGGATTCATGCCCGGGCCTATGGAAGTGTCCCCGGGCATGAAGAAGCGTCTTTTCCCCCTGAAAAAAAAAACTTCCATATTTCCACCCCACGCTGCCCGGGGGAGGTAGCCCAGGCCCGGGGGAGGTCACCCCCGGGTCCGGGGCACTGCGTCCCCCGCAGGACAACCGGGGAATTGCGTCCAAAAGGTGAAAAAAATACTTTGAAAATAGTTTGAAATCGTTCGCCCACTCTTCCCCGGGATTCATGCCCAGGGCTGTGGAAGTGTCCCTGGGCACGTCCGAGCGTCTTCCCCCCCCGGGAAAAACAAGTTCCAGATTTTCACCCCACGCTGCCCGGGGGAGGTAGCCCGGGCCTGGTTGAGGTCACCCCCGGGTCCGGGGGACTGCGCCCCGTGCTGGACACCCGGAGAAATGCATCCAAAAGGTGAAAAAAAACACTGAAAACAGTTTGAAACTGTTCACCCACTCTTCCCCGGGATTCATGCCCAGGGCTGTGGAAGTGTCCCCGGGCAAGATGAAGCTTATGCCCCCCTGAAAAAAAAAACTTCCATATTTCCACCCCCCGCTACCCAGGGAAGGTAGCCCGGGCCCGGGGGAGGTCACCCCCGGGTCCGGGGCACTGCGCCCCCCGCAGGACACCCGGAGAATTGCATCCAAAAGGTGAAAAAAGCACTTAGAAAATATCTTGAAATCGTTCACCCACTCTTCCCCGGGATTCATGCCCAGGGCTGTGGAAGTGTCCCTGGGCAGGCTGAAGCTTCTGCCCCCCCGGGAAAAAAAAACTTCCATATTTCCACCCCACGCTACCCAGGGAAGGTAGCCCAGGCCCGGGGGAGGTCACCCCCGGGTCCGGGGCACTGCGCCACCCGCAGGACACCCGGGGAATTGCATCCAAAAGGTGAAAAAAGCACTTAGAAAATATCTTGAAATCGTTCACCCACTCTTCCCCGGGATTCATGCCCAGGGCTGTGGAAGTGTCCCTGGGCACGTTCGAGCGTCCTCCCCCCTGAAAAAAAAACTTCCATATTTCCACCCCCCGCTACCCAGGGAAGGTAGCCCAGGCCCGGGGGAGGTCACCCCCGGGTCCGGGGCACTGCGCCACCCGCAGGACACCCGGGGAATTGCATCCAAAAGGTGAAAAAAGCACTTAGAAAATATCTTGAAATCGTTCACCCACTCTTCCCCGGGATTCATGCCCAGGGCTGTGGAAGTGTCCCTGGGCACGTTCGAGCGTCCTCCCCCCTGAAAAAAAAACTTCCATATTTCCACCCCCCGCTACCCAGGGAAGGTAGCCCAGGCCCGGGGGAGGTCATCCCCGGGTCTGGGGACCGGCGTCCCCCGCAGGACAACCGGGGAATTGCGTCCAAAAGGTGAAAAAAATACTTTGAAAATACTTTGAAATTCCTCACCCACTCGATCCCGGGATTCATGCCCTGGCCTATGGAAGTGTCCCCGGGCATGACAAAGCGTCTTCCCCCCCTGAAATAAAAACTTCCACAAAACCACCCCGCGCTGGCCAGGGAAGGTAGCCCGGGCCAGGGGGACGTCGTCCAGGGGTCCGGGGACATGTGCCCCCCGCTGGCCGACCTGAGAATTGCACAGAAAGGGTGAAAAAAGCACTTTGAATATACTTTGATTCCTCACCCACTCTTCCCCGGGATTCATGCCCGGGCCTATGGAAGTGTCCCCGGGCATGAAGAAGCGTCTTCCCCCCTGAAAAAAAAAGTTCCATATTTCCACCCCACGCTACCCAGGGAAGGTAGCCCGGGCCCGGGGGAGGTCACCCCCGGGTCCGGGGAACTGCGCCACCCGCAGGACACCCGGGGAAATGCGTCCAAAAGGTGATAAAAATACTTTGAAAATAGTTTGAAATCGTTCACCCACTCTTCCCCGGGATTCATGCCCAGGGCTGTGGAAGTGTCCCCGGGCAAGCTGAAGCTTCTTCCCCCCTGAAAAAAAAAAGTTCCATATTTCCTCCCCACGATGCCCGGGGAAGGTAGCCCAGGCCCGGGGGAGGTCACCCCCGGGTCCGGGGCACTGCGCCCCCCGCTGGTCGCCCGGGGAAATGCATCCAAACTGTGAAAAAATACTTTGAAAATAGTTTGAAACAGCTCGCCCACTCTTCCCCGGGATTCATGCCTAGGGCTGTGGAAGTGTCCCTGGGCACGTCCGAGCGTCTTCCCCCCGGGAAAAACAAGTTCCAGATTTTCACCCCCACGCTGCCCGGGGGAGGTAGCCCGGGCCTGGGTGAGGTCACCCCCGGGTCCGGGGGACTGCGCCCCGTGCTGGACACCCGGAGAAATGCATCTAATCGGTGAAAAAAACACTGAAAACAGTTTGAAATTGTTCACCCACTCTTCCCCGGGATTCATGCCCAGGGCTGTGGAAGTGTCCCCGGGCAAGCTGAAGCGTCTTCCCCCCTGAAAAATAAACTTCCACAAAACCACCCCGCGCTGCCCGGGGAAGGTAGCCCGGGCCAGGGGGACGTCGTCCCGGGGTCCGGGGACATGTGCCCCCCGCTGGCCGACCCGAGAATTGCACAGAAAGGGTGAAAAAAGCACTTTGAAAATACATGGAAGTATCTCACCCACTCTTCCCCGGGATTCATGCCCGGGCCTATGGAAGTGTCCCTGGGCATGACAAAGCGTCTTCCCCCCTGAAAAAAAAAACTTCCACAAAACCACCCCGCGCTGCCCGGGGAAGGTAGCCCGGGCCAGGGGGACGTCGTCCCGGGGTCCGGGGACATGCGCCCCCCGCTGGCCGTCCCGGGAATTGCACAGAAAGGGTGAAAAAAGCACTTTGAAAATACATGGAAGTATCTCACCCACTCGAGCCCGGGATTCATGCCCGGGCCTATGGAAGTGTCCCTGGGCATGACAAAGCGTCTTCCCCCCTGAAAAAAAAACTTCCACAAAACCACCCCGCGCTGCCCGGGGAAGGTAGCCCGGGCCAGGGGGACGTCGTCCCGGGGTCCGGGGACATGCGCCCCCCGCTGGCCGTCCCGGGAATTGCACAGAAAGGGTGAAAAAAGCACTTTGAAAATACATGGAAGTATCTCACCCACTCGAGCCCGGGATTCATGCCCGGGCCTATGGAAGTGTCCCTGGGCATGACAAAGCGTCTCCCCCCCTGAAATAAAAACTTCCACAAAACCACCCCGCGCTGCCCGGGGAAGGTAGCCCGGGCCAGGGGGACGTCGTCCCGGGGTCCGGGGACATGCGCCCCCCGCTGGCCGTCCCGGGAATTGCACAGAAAGGGTGAAAAAAGCACTTTGAAAATACATGGAAGTATCTCACCCACTCGAGCCCGGGATTCATGCCCGGGCCTATGGAAGTGTCCCCGGGCAGGCTGAACCACCTCCCCCCGCTGAAAAAATAACCCCCACTCCAACCCCAAAAAACCCTCACCCCAAAAATAACACAAACACACACACACACTTGCAGAAATTTAAAAAACTCCCCCCAAATCTCACAGAAAAAGAACAAACCCTCACCCCAAAAATAGCACACGCACGCACACACACACACACACACACACACAGAAAATGCAAAAACTCCCCCCTGCTGCAAAAATGTCACAAAAAAAAACAAAAACTCTCGCCCCAAAAAATAACACACACACACACAGCCAGAAAATACAAAAACTCCCCCCTGCTGCA
>NW_028142219.1:7500-20000 GCF_055691185.1 Crinia signifera | reverse complement strand
GCCGGGCTGGGCGATCCCGGGGAGCCCCCGCCGAGCTCCGGGCGTCCCCCGGGGGGAGACGGGCTTCTCGCGGCCCGGGAACAGGCTCCGGGAGAATCCCCCCGTCTTTGTCAGATCCTCATGCCTCCCTATAGATCCGCAGAAAGGGTGCTCCGGCGCGTAGCGGCACGCATTAGACCGCGCGACACACACCCCGGATTTCTCCACTCTTATCCGACCTCCTGGAACTGTGTGCCGGCCGCGGGCCACCCTGTCCGACCTCATAGAAAGGACTTCCAGGCCGGGGTTTCTCGCTCCCACGCGGTCCCCTGGGGCCCCCCGGAGCCCCGGCAGGGCCGTGGGAGGTGGCGGGGGGCCGGGGGCAGCCGCACGCGCCGCGGCGCCCCCGGCAGGCCGCCAGAGGTACTGCAGCCAGGGGGTGAAAACGGAAAAAACCCACGTCTCCGCACCACTCTTCCCGGGGAAGGTAGCCCGGGCCCGGGGGAGGTCGCCCCGTGGTCCGGGGGACTGCGCCCCCCGCTGGTCGGTCGGGGAATTGCATCCAAACAGGCAAAAAAGACTGAAAACGATCCGGAATGCTTCTCCCACTCGAGCCCGGGATTCATGCCCAGGGCTGTGGAAGTGTCCCTGGGCACGTCCGAGCGTCCACCCCCCGGGAAAAAAAAACTTCCAGATTTCCACCCCACGATGCCCGGGGAAGGTAGCCGGGGCCCGGGGGAGTTCAACCCCGGGTCCGGGGACCGGCGCCCCCCGCTGGTCGACCGGGGAATTGCATCTGAAAGGTGAAAAAAGCACTTTGAAAATATTTTGACACTTCTCACCCACTCTTCCCCGGGATTCATGCCCAGGGCTGTGGAAGTGTCCCTGGGCACTTCCGAGCGTCCACCCCCCGGGAAAAAAAAAATTCCAGATTTCCACCCCACGCTGCCCAGGGAAGGTAGCCCGGGCCCGGGGGAGGCCACCCCCGGGTCCGGGGACCGGCGCCCCCCGCTGGTCGACCGGGGAATTGCATCCGAAAGGTGAAAAAAAGCACTTTGAAAATACTTTGAAATTCCTCACCCACTCGAGCCCAGGATTCATGCCCAGGGCTGTGGAAGTGTCCCTGGGCACGTTCGAAGGTCTTCCCCCCGGGGAAAAAAAGTTCCAGATTTCCAGCCCACGCTACCCAGGGAAGGTAGCCCGGGCCCGGGGGAGGTCACCCCCGGGTCCGGGGCACTGCGTCCCCCGCAGGACAACCGGGGAATAGCGTCCAAAAGGTGAAAAAACACTTTGAAAATAGCTTCAATCGTTCTCCCACTCTTCCCCGGGATTCATGCCCAGGGCTGTGGAAGTGTCCCTGGGTAAGTTCGAGCGTCTTCCCCCCGGGAAAAAAAAACTTCCATATTTCCACCCCACGATGCCCGGGGAAGGTAGCCCGGGCCCGGGGGAGTCCATCCCCGGGTCCGGGGAACTGCGCCTCCCACTGGTCGCCCGGGGAATTGCGTCCAAAAGGTGAAAAAAATACTTTGAAAATACTTTGAAATTGTTCGCCCACTCTTCCCCGGGATTCATGCCCAGGGCTGTGGAAGTGTCCCTGGGCACGTCCGAGCGTCTTCCCCCCCGGGAAAAACAAGTTCCAGATTTTCACCCCACGCTGCCCGGGGGAGGTAGCCCGGGCCTGGGGGAGGTCACCCCCGGGTCCGGGGGACTGCGCCTCGTGCTGGACACCCGGAGAAATGCATCCAAAAGGTGAAAAAAACACTGAAAACAGTTTGAAATGGTTCACCCACTCTTCCCCGGGATTCATGCCCGGGGCTGTGGAAGTGTCCCTGGGCACGTCCGAGCGTCTTCCCCCCGGGAAAAAAAAAACTTCCATATTTCCACCCCACGCTACCCAGGGAAGGTAGCCCGGGCTCGGGGGAGGTCACCCCCGGGTCCGGGGGACTGCGCCCCGTGCTGGACACCCGGAGAAATGCATCCAAAAGGAGAAAAGAACACTGAAAACAGTTTGAAATGGTTCACCCACTCTTCCCCGGGATTCATGCCCAGGGCTGTGGAAGTGTCCCTGGGCACGTCCGAGCGTCTTCCCCCCGGAAAAAAAAAAGTTCCATATTTCCACCCCACGATGCCCGGGGAAGGTAGCCCGGGCCCGGGGGAGTCCATCCCCGGGTCCGGGGAACTGCGCCCCCCGCTGGTCGCCCGGGGAATTGCGTCCAAAAGGTGCAAAAAATACTTTGAAAATAGTTTGAAATCGTTCGCCCACTCTTCCCCGGGATTCATGCCCGGGTCTGTGGAAGTGTCCCTGGGCACGTCCGAGCGTCTTCCCCCCCTGAAAAAAAAAGTTCCATATTTCCACCCCACGATGCCTGGGGAAGGTAGCCCGGGCCCGCGGGAGGTCACCCACGGGTCCGGGGCAATGCGCCCCCCGCAGGACAACCGGGGAAATGCATGCAAAAGGTGAAAAAAACACTTTGAAAATAGTTTCAATCGTTCTCCCACTCTTCCCCGGGATTCATGCCCGGGGCTGTGGAAGTGTCCCTGGGCACGTCCGAGCGTCTTCCCCCCGGGAAAAAAAACTTCCATATTTCCACCCCACGATGCCCGGGGAAGGTAGCCCAGGCCCGGGGGAGGCCACCCCCGGGTCCGGGGAACTGCGCCCCCCGCTGGTCGCCCGGGGAATTGCGTCCAAAAGGTGAAAAAAATACTTTGAAAATACTTTGAAATTCCTTACCCACTCGAGCCCGGGATTCATGCCCAGGGCTGTGGAAGTGTCCCTGGGCACGTCCGAGCGTCTTCCCCCCCCGGGAAAAACAAGTTCCAGATTTTCACCCCACGCTGCCCGGGGGAGGTAGCCCGGGCCTGGGGGAGGTCACCCCCGGGTCCGGGGGACTGCGCCCCGTGCTGGACACCCGGAGAAATGCATCCAAAAGGAGAAAAAAACACTGAAAACAGTTTGAAATGGTTCACCCACTCTTCCCCGGGATTCATGCCCAGGGCTGTGGAAGTGTCCCTGGGCACGTCCGAGCGTCTTCCCCCCGGAAAAAAAAAAGTTCCATATTTCCACCCCACGATGCCCGGGGAAGGTAGCCCGGGCCCGGGGGAGTCCATCCCCGGGTCCGGGGAACTGCGCCCCCCGCTGGTCGCCCGGGGAATTGCGTCCAAAAGGTGCAAAAAATACTTTGAAAATAGTTTGAAATCGTTCGCCCACTCTTCCCCGGGATTCATGCCCGGGTCTGTGGAAGTGTCCCTGGGCACGTCCGAGCGTCTTCCCCCCGGGAAAAAAAACTTCCATATTTCCACCCCACGATGCCCGGGGAAGGTAGCCCAGGCCCGGGGGAGGCCACCCCCGGGTCCGGGGAACTGCGCCCCCCGCTGGTCGCCCGGGGAATTGCGTCCAAAAGGTGAAAAAAATACTTTGAAAATACTTTGAAATTCCTTACCCACTCGAGCCCGGGATTCATGCCCAGGGCTGTGGAAGTGTCCCTGGGCACGTCCGAGCGTCTTCCCCCCCCGGGAAAAACAAGTTCCAGATTTTCACCCCACGCTGCCCGGGGGAGGTAGCCCGGGCCTGGGGGAGGTCACCCCCGGGTCCGGGGGACTGCGCCCCGTGCTGGACACCCGGAGAAATGCATCCAAAAGGAGAAAAAAACACTGAAAACAGTTTGAAATGGTTCACCCACTCTTCCCCGGGATTCATGCCCAGGGCTGTGGAAGTGTCCCTGGGCACGTCCGAGCGTCTTCCCCCCGGAAAAAAAAAAGTTCCATATTTCCACCCCACGATGCCCGGGGAAGGTAGCCCGGGCCCGGGGGAGTCCATCCCCGGGTCCGGGGAACTGCGCCCCCCGCTGGTCGCCCGGGGAATTGCGTCCAAAAGGTGCAAAAAATACTTTGAAAATAGTTTGAAATCGTTCGCCCACTCTTCCCCGGGATTCATGCCCGGGTCTGTGGAAGTGTCCCTGGGCACGTCCGAGCGTCTTCCCCCCCCGGGAAAAACAAGTTCCATATTTCCACCCCACGATGCCTGGGGAAGGTAGCCCGGGCCCGCGGGAGGTCACCCACGGGTCCGGGGCAATGCGCCCCCCGCAGGACAACCGGGGAAATGCATGCAAAAGGTGAAAAAAACACTTTGAAAATAGTTTCAATCGTTCTCCCACTCTTCCCCGGGATTCATGCCCGGGGCTGTGGAAGTGTCCCTGGGCACGTCCGAGCGTCTTCCCCCCGGGAAAAAAAACTTCCATATTTCCACCCCACGATGCCCGGGGAAGGTAGCCCAGGCCCGGGGGAGGCCACCCCCGGGTCCGGGGAACTGCGCCCCCCGCTGGTCGCCCGGGGAATTGCGTCCAAAAGGTGAAAAAAATACTTTGAAAATACTTTGAAATTCCTTACCCACTCGAGCCCGGGATTCATGCCCAGGGCTGTGGAAGTGTCCCTGGGCACGTCCGAGCGTCTTCCCCCCCCGGGAAAAACAAGTTCCAGATTTTCACCCCACGCTGCCCGGGGGAGGTAGCCCGGGCCTGGGGGAGGTCACCCCCGGGTCCGGGGGACTGCGCCCCGTGCTGGACACCCGGAGAAATGCATCCAAAAGGAGAAAAAAACACTGAAAACAGTTTGAAATGGTTCACCCACTCTTCCCCGGGATTCATGCCCAGGGCTGTGGAAGTGTCCCTGGGCACGTCCGAGCGTCTTCCCCCCGGAAAAAAAAAAGTTCCATATTTCCACCCCACGATGCCCGGGGAAGGTAGCCCGGGCCCGGGGGAGTCCATCCCCGGGTCCGGGGAACTGCGCCCCCCGCTGGTCGCCCGGGGAATTGCGTCCAAAAGGTGCAAAAAATACTTTGAAAATAGTTTGAAATCGTTCGCCCACTCTTCCCCGGGATTCATGCCCGGGTCTGTGGAAGTGTCCCTGGGCACGTCCGAGCGTCTTCCCCCCCTGAAAAAAAAAGTTCCATATTTCCACCCCACGATGCCTGGGGAAGGTAGCCCGGGCCCGCGGGAGGTCACCCACGGGTCCGGGGCAATGCGCCCCCCGCAGGACAACCGGGGAAATGCATGCAAAAGGTGAAAAAAACACTTTGAAAATAGTTTCAATCGTTCTCCCACTCTTCCCCGGGATTCATGCCCGGGGCTGTGGAAGTGTCCCTGGGCACGTCCGAGCGTCTTCCCCCCGGGAAAAAAAACTTCCATATTTCCACCCCACGATGCCCGGGGAAGGTAGCCCAGGCCCGGGGGAGGCCACCCCCGGGTCCGGGGAACTGCGCCCCCCGCTGGTCGCCCGGGGAATTGCGTCCAAAAGGTGAAAAAAATACTTTGAAAATACTTTGAAATTCCTTACCCACTCGAGCCCGGGATTCATGCCCAGGGCTGTGGAAGTGTCCCTGGGCACGTCCGAGCGTCTTCCCCCCCCGGGAAAAACAAGTTCCAGATTTTCACCCCACGCTGCCCGGGGGAGGTAGCCCGGGCCTGGGGGAGGTCACCCCCGGGTCCGGGGGACTGCGCCCCGTGCTGGACACCCGGAGAAATGCATCCAAAAGGAGAAAAAAACACTGAAAACAGTTTGAAATGGTTCACCCACTCTTCCCCGGGATTCATGCCCAGGGCTGTGGAAGTGTCCCTGGGCACGTCCGAGCGTCTTCCCCCCGGAAAAAAAAAAGTTCCATATTTCCACCCCACGATGCCCGGGGAAGGTAGCCCGGGCCCGGGGGAGTCCATCCCCGGGTCCGGGGAACTGCGCCCCCCGCTGGTCGCCCGGGGAATTGCGTCCAAAAGGTGCAAAAAATACTTTGAAAATAGTTTGAAATCGTTCGCCCACTCTTCCCCGGGATTCATGCCCGGGTCTGTGGAAGTGTCCCTGGGCACGTCCGAGCGTCTTCCCCCCCTGAAAAAAAAAGTTCCATATTTCCACCCCACGATGCCTGGGGAAGGTAGCCCGGGCCCGCGGGAGGTCACCCACGGGTCCGGGGCAATGCGCCCCCCGCAGGACAACCGGGGAAATGCATGCAAAAGGTGAAAAAAACACTTTGAAAATAGTTTCAATCGTTCTCCCACTCTTCCCCGGGATTCATGCCCGGGGCTGTGGAAGTGTCCCTGGGCACGTCCGAGCGTCTTCCCCCCGGGAAAAAAAACTTCCATATTTCCACCCCACGATGCCCGGGGAAGGTAGCCCAGGCCCGGGGGAGGCCACCCCCGGGTCCGGGGAACTGCGCCCCCCGCTGGTCGCCCGGGGAATTGCGTCCAAAAGGTGAAAAAAATACTTTGAAAATACTTTGAAATTCCTTACCCACTCGAGCCCGGGATTCATGCCCAGGGCTGTGGAAGTGTCCCTGGGCACGTCCGAGCGTCTTCCCCCCCCGGGAAAAACAAGTTCCAGATTTTCACCCCACGCTGCCCGGGGGAGGTAGCCCGGGCCTGGGGGAGGTCACCCCCGGGTCCGGGGGACTGCGCCCCGTGCTGGACACCCGGAGAAATGCATCCAAAAGGAGAAAAAAACACTGAAAACAGTTTGAAATGGTTCACCCACTCTTCCCCGGGATTCATGCCCAGGGCTGTGGAAGTGTCCCTGGGCACGTCCGAGCGTCTTCCCCCCGGGAAAAAAAACTTCCATATTTCCACCCCACGATGCCCGGGGAAGGTAGCCCAGGCCCGGGGGAGGCCACCCCCGGGTCCGGGGAACTGCGCCCCCCGCTGGTCGCCCGGGGAATTGCGTCCAAAAGGTGAAAAAAATACTTTGAAAATACTTTGAAATTCCTTACCCACTCGAGCCCGGGATTCATGCCCAGGGCTGTGGAAGTGTCCCTGGGCACGTCCGAGCGTCTTCCCCCCCCGGGAAAAACAAGTTCCAGATTTTCACCCCACGCTGCCCGGGGGAGGTAGCCCGGGCCTGGGGGAGGTCACCCCCGGGTCCGGGGGACTGCGCCCCGTGCTGGACACCCGGAGAAATGCATCCAAAAGGAGAAAAAAACACTGAAAACAGTTTGAAATGGTTCACCCACTCTTCCCCGGGATTCATGCCCAGGGCTGTGGAAGTGTCCCTGGGCACGTCCGAGCGTCTTCCCCCCGGAAAAAAAAAAGTTCCATATTTCCACCCCACGATGCCCGGGGAAGGTAGCCCGGGCCCGGGGGAGTCCATCCCCGGGTCCGGGGAACTGCGCCCCCCGCTGGTCGCCCGGGGAATTGCGTCCAAAAGGTGCAAAAAATACTTTGAAAATAGTTTGAAATCGTTCGCCCACTCTTCCCCGGGATTCATGCCCGGGTCTGTGGAAGTGTCCCTGGGCACGTCCGAGCGTCTTCCCCCCCTGAAAAAAAAAGTTCCATATTTCCACCCCACGATGCCTGGGGAAGGTAGCCCGGGCCCGCGGGAGGTCACCCACGGGTCCGGGGCAATGCGCCCCCCGCAGGACAACCGGGGAAATGCATGCAAAAGGTGAAAAAAACACTTTGAAAATAGTTTCAATCGTTCTCCCACTCTTCCCCGGGATTCATGCCCGGGGCTGTGGAAGTGTCCCTGGGCACGTCCGAGCGTCTTCCCCCCGGGAAAAAAAACTTCCATATTTCCACCCCACGATGCCCGGGGAAGGTAGCCCAGGCCCGGGGGAGGCCACCCCCGGGTCCGGGGAACTGCGCCCCCCGCTGGTCGCCCGGGGAATTGCGTCCAAAAGGTGAAAAAAATACTTTGAAAATACTTTGAAATTCCTTACCCACTCGAGCCCGGGATTCATGCCCAGGGCTGTGGAAGTGTCCCTGGGCACGTCCGAGCGTCTTCCCCCCCCGGGAAAAACAAGTTCCAGATTTTCACCCCACGCTGCCCGGGGGAGGTAGCCCGGGCCTGGGGGAGGTCACCCCCGGGTCCGGGGGACTGCGCCCCGTGCTGGACACCCGGAGAAATGCATCCAAAAGGAGAAAAAAACACTGAAAACAGTTTGAAATGGTTCACCCACTCTTCCCCGGGATTCATGCCCAGGGCTGTGGAAGTGTCCCTGGGCACGTCCGAGCGTCTTCCCCCCGGAAAAAAAAAAGTTCCATATTTCCACCCCACGATGCCCGGGGAAGGTAGCCCGGGCCCGGGGGAGTCCATCCCCGGGTCCGGGGAACTGCGCCCCCCGCTGGTCGCCCGGGGAATTGCGTCCAAAAGGTGCAAAAAATACTTTGAAAATAGTTTGAAATCGTTCGCCCACTCTTCCCCGGGATTCATGCCCGGGTCTGTGGAAGTGTCCCTGGGCACGTCCGAGCGTCTTCCCCCCCTGAAAAAAAAAGTTCCATATTTCCACCCCACGATGCCTGGGGAAGGTAGCCCGGGCCCGCGGGAGGTCACCCACGGGTCCGGGGCAATGCGCCCCCCGCAGGACAACCGGGGAAATGCATGCAAAAGGTGAAAAAAACACTTTGAAAATAGTTTCAATCGTTCTCCCACTCTTCCCCGGGATTCATGCCCGGGGCTGTGGAAGTGTCCCTGGGCACGTCCGAGCGTCTTCCCCCCGGGAAAAAAAACTTCCATATTTCCACCCCACGATGCCCGGGGAAGGTAGCCCAGGCCCGGGGGAGGCCACCCCCGGGTCCGGGGAACTGCGCCCCCCGCTGGTCGCCCGGGGAATTGCGTCCAAAAGGTGAAAAAAATACTTTGAAAATACTTTGAAATTCCTTACCCACTCGAGCCCGGGATTCATGCCCAGGGCTGTGGAAGTGTCCCTGGGCACGTCCGAGCGTCTTCCCCCCCCGGGAAAAACAAGTTCCAGATTTTCACCCCACGCTGCCCGGGGGAGGTAGCCCGGGCCTGGGGGAGGTCACCCCCGGGTCCGGGGGACTGCGCCCCGTGCTGGACACCCGGAGAAATGCATCCAAAAGGAGAAAAAAACACTGAAAACAGTTTGAAATGGTTCACCCACTCTTCCCCGGGATTCATGCCCAGGGCTGTGGAAGTGTCCCTGGGCACGTCCGAGCGTCTTCCCCCCGGAAAAAAAAAAGTTCCATATTTCCACCCCACGATGCCCGGGGAAGGTAGCCCGGGCCCGGGGGAGTCCATCCCCGGGTCCGGGGAACTGCGCCCCCCGCTGGTCGCCCGGGGAATTGCGTCCAAAAGGTGCAAAAAATACTTTGACAATACTTTGAAATTCCTCACCCACTCGAGCCCGGGATTCATGCCCAGGGCTGTGGAAGTGTCCCTGGGCACGTCCGAGCGTCTTCCCCCCCCGGGAAAAACAAGTTCCAGATTTTCACCCCACGCTGCCCGGGGGAGGTAGCCCGGGCCTGGGGGAGGTCACCCCCGGGTCCGGGGGACTGCGCCCCGTGCTGGACACCCGGAGAAATGCATCCAAAAGGTGAAAAAAACACTGAAAACAGTTTGAAATGGTTCACCCACTCTTCCCCGGGAATCATGCCCAGGGCTGTGGAAGTGTCCCTGGGCACGTCCGAGCGTCTTCCCCCCGGAAAAAAAAAACTTCCATATTTCCACCCCACGATGCCCGGGGAAGGTAGCCCGGGCCCGGGGGAGGCCACTCCCGGGTCCGGGGACATGTGCCCCCCGCTGGCCGACCCGAGAATTGCACAGAAAGGGTGAAAAAAGCACTTAGAAAATATCTTGAAACCGTTCACCCACTCTTCCCCGGGATTCATGCCCAGGGCTGTGGAAGTGTCCCTGGGCAGGCTGAAGCTTCTGCCCCCCGGAAAAAAAAAACTTCCATATTTCCACCCCCCGCTACCCAGGGAAGGTAGCCCAGGCCCGGGGAAGGTCACCCCCGGGTCCGGGGCACTGCGCCCCCCGCAGGACACCCGGAGAATTGCATCCAAAAGGTGAAAAAAGCACTTAGAAAATACTTCAAAATTCCTCACCCACTCAAGCCCGGGATTCATGCCCAGGGCTGTGGAAGTGTCCCCGGGCAAGCCGAAGCTTCTGCCCCCCTGAAAAAAAAAACTTCCATATTTCCACCCCACGCTACCCAGGGAAGGTAGCCCGGGCCTGGGGGAGGTCACCCCTGGGTCCGGGGCACCGCTGGCCACCCGGAGAAATGGAGTCAAGCCGTGAGAAAAAAAGCACTTTGAATTGAGAAATGGAGTCAAGCCGTAAAAATGCACTTTGAAAATACTTTGATTCCTCTCACCCACTCTTCCCCAGGATTCATGCCCAGGGCTGTGGAAGTGTCCCCGGGCATGAAGAAGCGTCTTTTCCCCCTGAAAAAAAAAACTTCCATATTTCCACCCCACGCTACCCAGGGAAGGTAGCCCGGGCCAGGGGGACGTCGTCCCGGGGTCCGGGGACATGTGCCCCCCGCTGGCCGACCCGAGAATTGCACAGAAAGGGTGAAAAAAGCACTTTGAAAATACTTTGATTCCTCACCCACTCTTCCCCGGGATTCATGCCCGGGCCTATGGAAGTGTCCCCGGGCATGAAGAAGCGTCTTTTCCCCCTGAAAAAAAAAACTTCCATATTTCCACCCCACGCTGCCCGGGGGAGGTAGCCCAGGCCCGGGGGAGGTCACCCCCGGGTCCGGGGCACTGCGTCCCCCGCAGGACAACCGGGGAATTGCGTCCAAAAGGTGAAAAAAATACTTTGAAAATAGTTTGAAATCGTTCGCCCACTCTTCCCCGGGATTCATGCCCAGGGCTGTGGAAGTGTCCCTGGGCACGTCCGAGCGTCTTCCCCCCCCGGGAAAAACAAGTTCCAGATTTTCACCCCACGCTGCCCGGGGGAGGTAGCCCGGGCCTGGTTGAGGTCACCCCCGGGTCCGGGGGACTGCGCCCCGTGCTGGACACCCGGAGAAATGCATCCAAAAGGTGAAAAAAAACACTGAAAACAGTTTGAAACTGTTCACCCACTCTTCCCCGGGATTCATGCCCAGGGCTGTGGAAGTGTCCCCGGGCAAGATGAAGCTTATGCCCCCCTGAAAAAAAAAACTTCCATATTTCCACCCCCCGCTACCCAGGGAAGGTAGCCCGGGCCCGGGGGAGGTCACCCCCGGGTCCGGGGCACTGCGCCCCCCGCAGGACACCCGGAGAATTGCATCCAAAAGGTGAAAAAAGCACTTAGAAAATATCTTGAAATCGTTCACCCACTCTTCCCCGGGATTCATGCCCAGGGCTGTGGAAGTGTCCCTGGGCAGGCTGAAGCTTCTGCCCCCCCGGGAAAAAAAAACTTCCATATTTCCACCCCACGCTACCCAGGGAAGGTAGCCCAGGCCCGGGGGAGGTCACCCCCGGGTCCGGGGCACTGCGCCACCCGCAGGACACCCGGGGAATTGCATCCAAAAGGTGAAAAAAGCACTTAGAAAATATCTTGAAATCGTTCACCCACTCTTCCCCGGGATTCATGCCCAGGGCTGTGGAAGTGTCCCTGGGCACGTTCGAGCGTCCTCCCCCCTGAAAAAAAAACTTCCATATTTCCACCCCCCGCTACCCAGGGAAGGTAGCCCAGGCCCGGGGGAGGTCACCCCCGGGTCCGGGGCACTGCGCCACCCGCAGGACACCCGGGGAATTGCATCCAAAAGGTGAAAAAAGCACTTAGAAAATATCTTGAAATCGTTCACCCACTCTTCCCCGGGATTCATGCCCAGGGCTGTGGAAGTGTCCCTGGGCACGTTCGAGCGTCCTCCCCCCTGAAAAAAAAACTTCCATATTTCCACCCCCCGCTACCCAGGGAAGGTAGCCCAGGCCCGGGGGAGGTCATCCCCGGGTCTGGGGACCGGCGTCCCCCGCAGGACAACCGGGGAATTGCGTCCAAAAGGTGAAAAAAATACTTTGAAAATACTTTGAAATTCCTCACCCACTCGATCCCGGGATTCATGCCCTGGCCTATGGAAGTGTCCCCGGGCATGACAAAGCGTCTTCCCCCCCTGAAATAAAAACTTCCACAAAACCACCCCGCGCTGGCCAGGGAAGGTAGCCCGGGCCAGGGGGACGTCGTCCAGGGGTCCGGGGACATGTGCCCCCCGCTGGCCGACCTGAGAATTGCACAGAAAGGGTGAAAAAAGCACTTTGAATATACTTTGATTCCTCACCCACTCTTCCCCGGGATTCATGCCCGGGCCTATGGAAGTGTCCCCGGGCATGAAGAAGCGTCTTCCCCCCTGAAAAAAAAAGTTCCATATTTCCACCCCACGCTACCCAGGGAAGGTAGCCCGGGCCCGGGGGAGGTCACCCCCGGGTCCGGGGAACTGCGCCACCCGCAGGACACCCGGGGAAATGCGTCCAAAAGGTGATAAAAATACTTTGAAAATAGTTTGAAATCGTTCACCCACTCTTCCCCGGGATTCATGCCCAGGGCTGTGGAAGTGTCCCCGGGCAAGCTGAAGCTTCTTCCCCCCTGAAAAAAAAAAGTTCCATATTTCCTCCCCACGATGCCCGGGGAAGGTAGCCCAGGCCCGGGGGAGGTCACCCCCGGGTCCGGGGCACTGCGCCCCCCGCTGGTCGCCCGGGGAAATGCATCCAAACTGTGAAAAAATACTTTGAAAATAGTTTGAAACAGCTCGCCCACTCTTCCCCGGGATTCATGCCCAGGGCTGTGGAAGTGTCCCTGGGCACGTCCGAGCGTCTTCC
>NW_028142218.1:0-124193 GCF_055691185.1 Crinia signifera | reverse complement strand
TGACCAAAACGACAGGACCGGAGCTGATAAAAATGTTGATATGGATGTTATTTTTTTCTGACTGCGATTTCAAAACCATGCACCAGAATTCACTTCTTTCAACTCAGTAATGCATTTTGGATGTGTACCTAGAGTTTAAAGCAGAAAAACAGGAACTTTTAGAATTTTCATTTTTTGACCAAAACGACAGGACCGGACCTGATAAAAATGTTGATATGGATGTTATTTTTTTTCTGACTGCGATTTCAAAACCATGCACCAGAATTCACTTCTTTCAACTCAGTAATGCATTTTGGATGTGTACCTAGAGTTTAAAGCAGAAAAACAGGAACTTTTAGAATTTTCATTTTTTGACCAAAACGACAGGACCGGAGCTGATAAAAATGTTGATATGGATGTTATTTTTTTCTGACTGCGATTTCAAAACCATGCACCAGAATTCACTTCTTTCAACTCAGTAATGCATTTTGGATGTGTACCTAGAGTTTAAAGCAGAAAAACAGGAACTTTTAGAATTTTCATTTTTTGACCAAAACGACAGGACCGGAGCTGATAAAAATGTTGATATGGATGTTATTTTTTTTCTGACTGCGATTTCAAAACCATGCACCAGAATTCACTTCTTTCAACTCAGTAATGCATTTTGGATGTGTACCTAGAGTTTAAAGCAGAAAAACAGGAACTTTTAGAATTTTCATTTTTTGACCAAAACGACAGGACCGGAGCTGATAAAAATGTTGATATGGATGTTATTTTTTTTCTGACTGCGATTTCAAAACCATGCACCAGAATTTACTTCTTTCAACTCAGTAATGCATTTTGGATGTGTACCTAGAGTTTAAAGCAGAAAACAGTAACTTTTAGAATTTTCATTTTTTGACCAAAACGACAGGACCGGAGCTGATAAACATGTTGATATGGATGTTATTTTTTTTCTGACTGCGATTTCAAAACCATGCACCAGAATTCACTTCTTTCAACTCAGTATTGCATTTTGGATGTGTACCTAGAGTTTAAAGCAGAAAAACAGGAACTTTTAGAATTTTCATTTTTTTACCAAAACGACAGGACCGGAGCTGATAAAAATGTTGATATGGATGTTATTTTTTTTCTGACTGCGATTTCAAAACCATGCACCAGAATTCACTTATTTCAACTCAGTAATGCATTTTGGATGTGTACCTAGAGTTTAAAGCAGAAAAACAGGAACTTTAGAATTTCATTTTTTGACCAAAACGACAGGACCGGAGCTGATAAAAATGTTGATATGGATGTTATTTTTTTTCTGACTGCGATTTTAAAACCATGCACCAGAATTCACTTCTTTCAACTCAGTAATGCATTTTGGATGTGTACCTAGAGTTTAAAGCAGAAAAACAGGAACTTTTAGAATTTCATTTTTTGACCAAAACGACAGGACCGGAGCTGATAAAAATGTTGATATGGATGTTATTTTTTTTCTGACTGCGATTTCAAAACCATGCACCAGAATTCACTTCTTTCAACTCAGTAATGCATTTTGGATGTGTACCTAGAGTTTAAAGCAGAAAAACAGGAACTTTTAGAATTTTCATTTTTTGACCAAAACGACAGAACCGGAGCTGATAAAAATGTTGATATGGATGTTATTTTTTTTTCTGACTGCGATTTCAAAACCATGCACCAGAATTCACTTCTTTCAACTCAGTAATGCATTTTGGATGTGTACCTAGAGTTTAAAGCAGAAAAACAGGAACTTTTAGAATTTTCATTTTTTGACCAAAACGACAGGACCGGAGCTGATAAAAATGTTGATATGGATGTTATTTTTTTCTGACTGCGATTTCAAAACCATGCACCAGAATTCACTTCTTTCAACTCAGTAATGCATTTTGGATGTGTACCTAGAGTTTAAAGCAGAAAAACAGGAACTTTTAGAATTTTCATTTTTTGACCAAAACGACAGGACCGGAGCTGATAAAAATGTTGATATGGATGTTATTTTTTTTCTGACTGCGATTTCAAAACCATGCACCAGAATTCACTTCTTTCAACTCAGTAATGCATTTTGGATGTGTACCTAGAGTTTAAAGCAGAAAAACAGTAACTTTTAGAATTTTCATTTTTTGACCAAAACGACAGGACCGGAGCTGATAAACATGTTGATATGGATGTTATTTTTTTCTGACTGCGATTTCAAAACCATGCACCAGAATTCACTTCTTTCAACTCAGTAATGCATTTTGGATGTGTACCTAGAGTTTAAAGCAGAAAAACAGGAACTTTTAGAATTTTCATTTTTTGACCAAAACGACAGGACCGGAGCTGATAAAAATGTTGATATGGATGTTATTTTTTTTCTGACTGCGATTTCAAAACCATGCACCAGAATTCACTTATTTCAACTCAGTAATGCATTTTGGATGTGTACCTAGAGTTTAAAGCAGAAAAACAGGAACTTTTAGAATTTTCATTTTTTGACCAAAACGACAGGACCGGAGCTGATAAAAATGTTGATATGGATGTTATTTTTTTTCTGACTGCGATTTCAAAACCATGCACCAGAATTTACTTCTTTCAACTCAGTAATGCATTTTGGATGTGTACCTAGAGTTTAAAGCAGAAAAACAGTAACTTTTAGAATTTTCATTTTTTGACCAAAACGACAGGACCGGAGCTGATAAACATGTTGATATGGATGTTATTTTTTTTCTGACTGCGATTTCAAAACCATGCACCAGAATTCACTTCTTTCAACTCAGTAATGCATTTTGGATGTGTACCTAGAGTTTAAAGCAGAAAAACAGGAACTTTTAGAATTTTCATTTTTTGACCAAAACGACAGGACCGGAGCTGATAAAAATGTTGATATGGATGTTATTTTTTTTCTGACTGCGATTTCAAAACCATGCACCAGAATTCACTTATTTCAACTCAGTAATGCATTTTGGATGTGTACCTAGAGTTTAAAGCAGAAAAACAGGAACTTTTAGAATTTTCATTTTTTGACCAAAACGACAGGACCGGAGCTGATAAAAATGTTGATATGGATGTTATTTTTTTTCTGACTGCGATTTTAAAACCATGCACCAGAATTCACTTCTTTCAACTCAGTAATGCATTTTGGATGTGTACCTAGAGTTTAAAGCAGAAAAACAGGAACTTTTAGAATTTTCATTTTTTGACCAAAACGACAGGACCGGAGCTGATAAAAATGTTGATATGGATGTTATTTTTTTTCTGACTGCGATTTCAAAACCATGCACCAGAATTCACTTCTTTCAACTCAGTAATGCATTTTGGATGTGTACCTAGAGTTTAAAGCAGAAAAACAGGAACTTTTAGAATTTTCATTTTTTGACCAAAACGACAGGACCGGAGCTGATAAAAATGTTGATATGGATGTTATTTTTTTTCTGACTGCGATTTCAAAACCATGCACCAGAATTCACTTCTTTCAACTCAGTAATGCATTTTGGATGTGTACCTAGAGTTTAAAGCAGAAAAACAGGAACTTTTAGAATTTTCATTTTTTGACCAAAACGACAGGACCGGAGCTGATAAAAATGTTGATATGGATGTTATTTTTTTTCTGACTGCGATTTCAAAACCATGCACCAGAATTCACTTCTTTCAACTCAGTAATGCATTTTGGATGTGTACCTAGAGTTTAAAGCAGAAAAACAGTAACTTTTAGAATTTTCATTTTTTGACCAAAACGACAGGACCGGAGCTGATAAAAATGTTGATATGGATGTTATTTTTTTTCTGACTGCGATTTCAAAACCATGCACCAGAATTCACTTCTTTCAACTCAGTAATGCATTTTGGATGTGTACCTAGAGTTTAAAGCAGAAAAACAGGAACTTTTAGAATTTTCATTTTTTGACCAAAACGACAGGACCGGAGCTGATAAAAATGTTGATATGGATGTTATTTTTTTTCTGACTGCGATTTTAAAACCATGCACCAGAATTCACTTCTTTCAACTCAGTAATGCATTTTGGATGTGTACCTAGAGTTTAAAGCAGAAAAACAGGAACTTTTAGAATTTTCATTTTTTGACCAAAACGACAGGACCGGAGCTGATAAAAATGTTGATATGGATGTTATTTTTTTTCTGACTGCGATTTCAAAACCATGCACCAGAATTCACTTCTTTCAACTCAGTAATGCATTTTGGATGTGTACCTAGAGTTTAAAGCAGAAAAACAGGAACTTTTAGAATTTTCATTTTTTGACCAAAACGACAGAACCGGAGCTGATAAAAATGTTGATATGGATGTTATTTTTTTTTCTGACTGCGATTTCAAAACCATGCACCAGAATTCACTTCTTTCAACTCAGTAATGCATTTTGGATGTGTACCTAGAGTTTAAAGCAGAAAAACAGGAACTTTTAGAATTTCATTTTTTGACCAAAACGACAGGACCGGAGCTGATAAAAATGTTGATATGGATGTTATTTTTTTTCTGACTGCGATTTCAAAACCATGCACCAGAATTCACTTCTTTCAACTCAGTAATGCATTTTGGATGTGTACCTAGAGTTTAAAGCAGAAAAACAGGAACTTTTAGAATTTTCATTTTTTGACCAAAACGACAGGACCGGAGCTGATAAAAATGTTGATATGGATGTTATTTTTTTTCTGACTGCGATTTCAAAACCATGCACCAGAATTCACTTCTTTCAACTCAGTAATGCATTTTGGATGTGTACCTAGAGTTTAAAGCAGAAAAACAGTAACTTTTAGAATTTTCATTTTTTGACCAAAACGACAGGACCGGAGCTGATAAACATGTTGATATGGATGTTATTTTTTTCTGACTGCGATTTCAAAACCATGCACCAGAATTCACTTCTTTCAACTCAGTAATGCATTTTGGATGTGTACCTAGAGTTTAAAGCAGAAAAACAGGAACTTTTAGAATTTTCATTTTTGACCAAAACGACAGGACCGGAGCTGATAAAAATGTTGATATGGATGTTATTTTTTTTCTGACTGCGATTTCAAAACCATGCACCAGAATTCACTTATTTCAACTCAGTAATGCATTTTGGATGTGTACCTAGAGTTTAAAGCAGAAAAACAGGAACTTTTAGAATTTTCATTTTTTGACCAAAACGACAGGACCGGAGCTGATAAAAATGTTGATATGGATGTTATTTTTTTTCTGACTGCGATTTCAAAACCATGCACCAGAATTTACTTCTTTCAACTCAGTAATGCATTTTGGATGTGTACCTAGAGTTTAAAGCAGAAAAACAGTAACTTTTAGAATTTTCATTTTTTGACCAAAACGACAGGACCGGAGCTGATAAACATGTTGATATGGATGTTATTTTTTTTCTGACTGCGATTTCAAAACCATGCACCAGAATTCACTTCTTTCAACTCAGTAATGCATTTTGGATGTGTACCTAGAGTTTAAAGCAGAAAAACAGGAACTTTTAGAATTTTCATTTTTTGACCAAAACGACAGGACCGGAGCTGATAAAAATGTTGATATGGATGTTATTTTTTTTCTGACTGCGATTTCAAAACCATGCACCAGAATTCACTTATTTCAACTCAGTAATGCATTTTGGATGTGTACCTAGAGTTTAAAGCAGAAAAACAGGAACTTTTAGAATTTTCATTTTTTGACCAAAACGACAGGACCGGAGCTGATAAAAATGTTGATATGGATGTTATTTTTTTTCTGACTGCGATTTTAAAACCATGCACCAGAATTCACTTCTTTCAACTCAGTAATGCATTTTGGATGTGTACCTAGAGTTTAAAGCAGAAAAACAGGAACTTTTAGAATTTTCATTTTTTGACCAAAACGACAGGACCGGAGCTGATAAAAATGTTGATATGGATGTTATTTTTTTTCTGACTGCGATTTCAAAACCATGCACCAGAATTCACTTCTTTCAACTCAGTAATGCATTTTGGATGTGTACCTAGAGTTTAAAGCAGAAAAACAGGAACTTTTAGAATTTTCATTTTTTGACCAAAACGACAGGACCGGAGCTGATAAAAATGTTGATATGGATGTTATTTTTTTTCTGACTGCGATTTCAAAACCATGCACCAGAATTCACTTCTTTCAACTCAGTAATGCATTTTGGATGTGTACCTAGAGTTTAAAGCAGAAAAACAGGAACTTTTAGAATTTTCATTTTTTGACCAAAACGACAGGACCGGAGCTGATAAAAATGTTGATATGGATGTTATTTTTTTTCTGACTGCGATTTCAAAACCATGCACCAGAATTCACTTCTTTCAACTCAGTAATGCATTTTGGATGTGTACCTAGAGTTTAAAGCAGAAAAACAGTAACTTTTAGAATTTTCATTTTTTGACCAAAACGACAGGACCGGAGCTGATAAAAATGTTGATATGGATGTTATTTTTTTTCTGACTGCGATTTCAAAACCATGCACCAGAATTCACTTCTTTCAACTCAGTAATGCATTTTGGATGTGTACCTAGAGTTTAAAGCAGAAAAACAGGAACTTTTAGAATTTTCATTTTTTGACCAAAACGACAGGACCGGAGCTGATAAAAATGTTGATATGGATGTTATTTTTTTCTGACTGCGATTTCAAAACCATGCACCAGAATTCACTTCTTTCAACTCAGTAATGCATTTTGGATGTGTACCTAGAGTTTAAAGCAGAAAAACAGGAACTTTTAGAATTTTCATTTTTTGACCAAAACGACAGGACCGGAGCTTATAAAAATGTTGATATGGATGTTATTTTTTTTCTGACTGCGATTTCAAAACCATGCACCAGAATTCACTTCTTTCAACTCAGTAATGCATTTTGGATGTGTACCTAGAGTTTAAAGCAGAAAAACAGGAACTTTTAGAATTTTCATTTTTTGACCAAAACGACAGGACCGGAGCTGATAAAAATGTTGATATGGATGTTATTTTTTTTCTGACTGCGATTTCAAAACCATGCACCAGAATTCACTTCTTTCAACTCAGTAATGCATTTTGGATGTGTACCTAGAGTTTAAAGCAGAAAAACAGGAACTTTTAGAATTTTCATTTTTTGACCAAAACGACAGGACCGGAGCTGATAAAAATGTTGATATGGATGTTATTTTTTTTCTGACTGCGATTTCAAAACCATGCACCAGAATTCACTTCTTTCAACTCAGTAATGCATTTTGGATGTGTACCTAGAGTTTAAAGCAGAAAAACAGGAACTTTTCGAATTTTCATTTTTTGACCAAAACGACAGGACCGGAGCTGATAAAATTGTTGATATGGATGTTATTTTTTTCTGACTGCGATTTCAAAACCATGCACCAGAATTCACTTCTTTCAACTCAGTAATGCATTTTGGATGTGTACCTAGAGTTTAAAGCAGAAAAACAGGAACTTTTAGAATTTTCATTTTTTGACCAAAACGACAGGACCGGAGCTGATAACAATGTTGATATGGATGTTATTTTTTTTCTGACTGCGATTTCAAAACCATGCACCAGAATTCACTTCTTTCAACTCAGTAATGCATTTTGGATGTGTACCTAGAGTTTAAAGCAGAAAAACAGGAACTTTTAGAATTTTCATTTTTTGACCAAAACGACAGGACCGGAGCTGATAAAAATGTTGATATGGATGTTATTTTTTTTCTGACTGCGATTTCAAAACCATGCACCAGAATTCACTTCTTTCAACTCAGTAATGCATTTTGGATGTGTACCTAGAGTTTAAAGCAGAAAAACAGGAACTTTTAGAATTTTCATTTTTTGACCAAAACGACAGGACCGGAGCTGATAAAAATGTTGATATGGATGTTATTTTTTTTCTGACTGCGATTTCAAAACCATGCACCAGAATTCACTTCTTTCAACTCAGTAATGCATTTTGGATGTGTACCTAGAGTTTAAAGCAGAAAAACAGGAACTTTTAGAATTTTCATTTTTTGACCAAAACGACAGGACCGGAGCTGATAAAAATGTTGATGTGGATGTTATTTTTTTTCTGACTGCGATTTCAAAACCATGCACCAGAATTCACTTCTTTCAACTCAGTAATGCATTTTGGATGTGTACCTAGAGTTTAAAGCAGAAAAACAGGAACTTTTAGAATTTTCATTTTTTGACCAAAACGACAGGACCGGAGCTGATAAAAATGTTGATATGGATGTTATTTTTTTTCTGACTGCGATTTCAAAACCATGCACCAGAATTCACTTCTTTCAACTCAGTAATGCATTTTGGATGTGTACCTAGAGTTTAAAGCAGAAAAACAGGAACTTTTAGAATTTTCATTTTTGACCAAAACGACAGGACCGGAGCTGATAAAAATGTTGATATGGATGTTATTTTTTTTCTGACTGCGATTTCAAAACCATGCACCAGAATTCACTTCTTTCAACTCAGTAATGCATTTTGGATGTGTACCTAGAGTTTAAAGCAGAAAAACAGGAACTTTTAGAATTTTCATTTTTTGACCAAAACGACAGGACCGGAGCTGATAAAAATGTTGATATGGATGTTATTTTTTTTCTGACTGCGATTTCAAAACCATGCACCAGAATTCACTTCTTTCAACTCAGTAATGCATTTTGGATGTGTACCTAGAGTTTAAAGCAGAAAAACAGGAACTTTTAGAATTTTCATTTTTTGACCAAAACGACAGGACCGGAGCTGATAAAAATGTTGATATGGATGTTATTTTTTTTCTGACTGCGATTTCAAAACCATGCACCAGAATTCACTTCTTTCAACTCAGTAATGCATTTTGGATGTGTACCTAGAGTTTAAAGCAGAAAAACAGGAACTTTTAGAATTTTCATTTTTTGACCAAAACGACAGGACCGGAGCTGATAAAATTGTTGATATGGATGTTATTTTTTTTCTGACTGCGATTTCAAAACCATGCACCAGAATTCACTTCTTTCAACTCAGTAATGCATTTTGGATGTGTACCTAGAGTTTAAAGCAGAAAAACAGGAACTTTTAGAATTTTCATTTTTTGACCAAAACGACAGGACCGGAGCTGATAAAAATGTTGATATGGATGTTATTTTTTTTCTGACTGCGATTTCAAAACCATGCACCAGAATTCACTTCTTTCAACTCAGTAATGCATTTTGGATGTGTACCTAGAGTTTAAAGCAGAAAAACAGGAACTTTTAGAATTTTCATTTTTTGACCAAAACGACAGGACCGGAGCTGATAAAAATGTTGATATGGATGTTATTTTTTTTCTGACTGCGATTTCAAACCATGCACCAGAATTCACTTCTTTCAACTCAGTAATGCATTTTGGATGTGTACCTAGAGTTTAAAGCAGAAAAACAGGAACTTTTAGAATTTTCATTTTTTGACCAAAACGACAGGACCGGAGCTGATAAAAATGTTGATATGGATGTTATTTTTTTCTGACTGCGATTTCAAAACCATGCACCAGAATTCACTTCTTTCAACTCAGTAATGCATTTTGGATGTGTACCTAGAGTTTAAAGCAGAAAAACAGTAACTTTTAGAATTTTCATTTTTGACCAAAACGACAGGACCGGAGCTGATAAACATGTTGATATGGATGTTATTTTTTTCTGACTGCGATTTCAAAACCATGCACCAGAATTCACTTCTTTCAACTCAGTAATGCATTTTGGATGTGTACCTAGAGTTTAAAGGAGAAAAACAGGAACTTTTAGAATTTTCATTTTTTGACCAAAACGACAGGACCGGAGCTGATAAAAATGTTGATATGGATGTTATTTTTTTTCTGACTGCGATTTCAAAACCATGCACCAGAATTCACTTATTTCAACTCAGTAATGCATTTTGGATGTGTACCTAGAGTTTAAAGCAGAAAAACAGGAACTTTTAGAATTTTCATTTTTTGACCAAAACGACAGGACCGGAGCTGATAAAAATGTTGATATGGATGTTATTTTTTTCTGACTGCGATTTTAAAACCATGCACCAGAATTCACTTCTTTCAACTCAGTAATGCATTTTGGATGTGTACCTAGAGTTTAAAGCAGAAAAACAGGAACTTTTAGAATTTTCATTTTTTGACCAAAACGACAGGACCGGAGCTGATAAAAATGTTGATATGGATGTTATTTTTTTCTGACTGCGATTTCAAAACCATGCACCAGAATTCACTTCTTTCAACTCAGTAATGCATTTTGGATGTGTACCTAGAGTTTAAAGCAGAAAAACAGGAACTTTTAGAATTTTCATTTTTTGACCAAAACGACAGGACCGGAGCTTATAAAAATGTTGATATGGATGTTATTTTTTTTCTGACTGCGATTTCAAAACCATGCACCAGAATTCACTTCTTTCAACTCAGTAATGCATTTTGGATGTGTACCTAGAGTTTAAAGCAGAAAAACAGGAACTTTTAGAATTTTCATTTTTTGACCAAAACGACAGGACCGGAGCTGATAAAAATGTTGGTATGGATGTTATTTTTTTTCTGACTGCGATTTCAAAACCATGCACCAGAATTCACTTCTTTCAACTCAGTAATGCATTTTGGATGTGTACCTAGAGTTTAAAGCAGAAAAACAGGAACTTTTAGAATTTTCATTTTTTGACCAAAACGACAGGTCCGGAGCTGATAAAAAGTTGATATGGATGTAATTTTTTTCTGACTGCGATTTCAAAACCATGCACCAGAATTCACTTCTTTCAACTCAGTAATGCATTTTGGATGTGTACCTAGAGTTTAAAGCAGAAAAACAGGAACTTTTCGAATTTTCATTTTTTGACCAAAACGACAGGACCGGAGCTGATAAAATTGTTGATATGGATGTTATTTTTTTTCTGACTGCGATTTCAAAACCATGCACCAGAATTCACTTCTTTCAACTCAGTAATGCATTTTGGATGTGTACCTAGAGTTTAAAGCCGAAAAACAGGAACTTTTAGAATTTTCATTTTTTGACCAAAACGACAGGACCGGAGCTGATAAAAAGTTGATATGGATGTAATTTTTTTTTCTGACTGCGATTTCAAAACCATGCACCAGAATTCACTTCTTTCAACTCAGTAATGCATTTTGGATGTGTACCTAGAGTTTAAAGCAGAAAAACAGGAACTTTTAGAATTTTCATTTTTTGACCAAAACGACAGGTCCGGAGCTGATAAAAAGTTGATATGGATGTAATTTTTTTTCTGACTGCGATTTCAAAACCATGCACATGCACCAGAATTCACTTCTTTCAACTCAGTAATGCATTTTGGATGTGTACCTAGAGTTTAAAGCATAAAAACAGGAACTTTTCGAATTTTCATTTTTTGACCAAAATGACAGGACCGGAGCTGATAAAAATGTTGATATGGATGTTATTTTTTTTCTGACTGCGATTTCAAAACCATGCACCAGAATTCACTTCTTTCAACTCAGTAATGCATTTTGGATGTGTACCTAGAGTTTAAAGCAGAAAAACAGGAACTTTTAGAATTTTCATTTTTTGACCAAAACGACAGGACCGGAGCTGATAAAAATGTTGATATGGATGTTATTTTTTTTCTGACTGCGATTTCAAAACCATGCACCAGAATTCACTTCTTTCAACTCAGTAATGCATTTTGGATGTGTACCTAGAGTTTAAAGCAGAAAAACAGGAACTTTTAGAATTTTCATTTTTTGACCAAAACGACAGGACCGGAGCTGATAAAAATGTTGATATGGATGTTATTTTTTTTCTGACTGCGATTTCAAAACCATGCACCAGAATTCACTTCTTTCAACTCAGTAATGCATTTTGGATGTGTACCTAGAGTTTAAAGCAGAAAAACAGGAACTTTTAGAATTTTCATTTTTTGACCAAAACGACAGGTCCGGAGCTGATAAAAAGTTGATATGGATGTAATTTTTTTTCTGACTGCGATTTCAAAACCATGCACCAGAATTCACTTCTTTCAACTCAGTAATGCATTTTGGATGTGTACCTAGAGTTTAAAGCAGAAAAACAGGAACTTTTCGAATTTTCATTTTTTGACCAAAATGACAGGACCGGAGCTGATAAAAATGTTGATATGGATGTAATTTTTTTTCTGACTGCGATTTCAAAACCATGCACCAGAATTCACTTCTTTCAACTCAGTAATGCATTTTGGATGTGTACCTAGAGTTTAAAGCAGAAAAACAGGAACTTTTAGAATTTTCATTTTTTGACCAAAGCGACAGGACCGGAGCTGATAAAAATGTTAATATGGATGTTATTTTTTTTCTGACTGCGATTTCAAAACCATGCACCAGAATTCACTTCTTTCAACTCAGTAATGCATTTTGGATGTGTACCTAGAGTTTAAAGCAGAAAAACAGGAACTTTTCGAATTTTCATTTTTTGACCAAAACGACAGGACCGGAGCTGATAAAAATGTTGATATGGATGTAATATTTTTTCTGACTGCGGTTTCAAAACCATGCACCAGAATCAACTTCTTTCAACTCAGTAATGCATTTTGGATGTGTACCTAGAGTTTAAAGCAGAAAAACAGGAACTTTTCGAATTTTCATTTTTTGACCAAAACGACAGGACCGGAGCTGATAAAATTGTTGATATGGATGTTATTTTTTTTCTGACTGCGATTTCAAAACCATGCACCAGAATTCACTTCTTTCAACTCAGTAATGCATTTTGGATGTGTACCTAGAGTTTAAAGCAGAAAAACAGGAACTTTTAGAATTTTCATTTTTTGACCAAAACGACAGGACCGGAGCTGATAAAAATGTTGATATGGATGTTATTTTTTTTCTGACTGCGATTTCAAAACCATGCACCAGAATTCACTTCTTTCAACTCAGTAATGCATTTTGGATGTGTACCTAGAGTTTAAAGCAGAAAAACAGGAACTTTTAGAATTTTCATTTTTTTGACCAAAACGACAGGACCGGAGCTGATAAAAATGTTGATATGGATGTTATTTTTTTTCTGACTGCGATTTCAAAACCATGCACCAGAATTCACTTCTTTCAACTCAGTAATGCATTTTGGATGTGTACCTAGAGTTTAAAGCAGAAAAACAGGAACTTTTAGAATTTTCATTTTTTGACCAAAACGACAGGACCGGAGCTGATAAAAATGTTGATATGGATGTTATTTTTTTTCTGACTGCGATTTCAAAACCATGCACCAGAATTCACTTCTTTCAACTCAGTAATGCATTTTGGATGTGTACCTAGAGTTTAAAGCAGAAAAACAGGAACTTTTAGAATTTTCATTTTTTGACCAAAACGACAGGACCGGAGCTGATAAAAATGTTGATATGGATGTTATTTTTTTTCTGACTGCGATTTCAAAACCATGCACCAGAATTCACTTCTTTCAACTCAGTAATGCATTTTGGATGTGTACCTAGAGTTTAAAGCAGAAAAACAGGAACTTTTAGAATTTTCATTTTTTGACCAAAACGACAGGACCGGAGCTGATAAAAATGTTAATATGGATGTTATTTTTTTCTGACTGCGATTTTAAAACCATGCACCAGAATTCACTTCTTTCAACTCAGTAATGCATTTTGGATGTGTACCTAGAGTTTAAAGCAGAAAAACAGGAACTTTTCGAATTTTCATTTTTTGACCAAAACGACAGGACCGGAGCTGATAAAAATGTTGATATGGATGTAATTTTTTTTCTGACTGCGGTTTCAAAACCATGCACCAGAATCAACTTCTTTCAACTCAGTAATGCATTTTGGATGTGTACCTAGAGTTTAAAGCAGAAAAACAGGAACTTTTAGAATTTTCATTTTTTGACCAAAACGACAGGACCGGAGCTGATAAAAATGTTGATATGGATGTTATTTTTTTTCTGACTGCGATTTCAAAACCATGCACCAGAATTCACTTCTTTCAACTCAGTAATGCATTTTGGATGTGTACCTAGAGTTTAAAGCAGAAAAACAGGAACTTTTAGAATTTTCATTTTTTGACCAAAACGACAGGACCGGACCTGATAAAAATGTTGATATGGATGTTATTTTTTTTCTGACTGCGATTTCAAAACCATGCACCAGAATTCACTTCTTTCAACTCAGTAATGCATTTTGGATGTGTACCTAGAGTTTAAAGCAGAAAAACAGGAACTTTTAGAATTTTCATTTTTTGACCAAAACGACAGGACCGGAGCTGATAAAAATGTTGATATGGATGTTATTTTTTTTCTGACTGCGATTTCAAAACCATGCACCAGAATTCACTTCTTTCAACTCAGTAATGCATTTTGGATGTGTACCTAGAGTTTAAAGCAGAAAAACAGGAACTTTTAGAATTTTCATTTTTTGACCAAAACGACAGGACCGGAGCTGATAAAAATGTTGATATGGATGTTATTTTTTTTCTGACTGCGATTTCAAAACCATGCACCAGAATTCACTTCTTTCAACTCAGTAATGCATTTTGGATGTGTACCTAGAGTTTAAAGCAGAAAAACAGGAACTTTTAGAATTTTCATTTTTTGACCAAAACGACAGGACCGGAGCTGATAAAAATGTTGATATGGATGTTATTTTTTTTCTGACTGCGATTTCAAAACCATGCACCAGAATTCACTTCTTTCAACTCAGTAATGCATTTTGGATGTGTACCTAGAGTTTAAAGCAGAAAAACAGGAACTTTTAGAATTTTCATTTTTTGACCAAAACGACAGGACCGGAGCTGATAAAAATGTTGATATGGATGTTATTTTTTTTCTGACTGCGATTTCAAAACCATGCACCAGAATTCACTTCTTTCAACTCAGTAATGCATTTTGGATGTGTACCTAGAGTTTAAAGCAGAAAAACAGGAACTTTTAGAATTTTCATTTTTTGACCAAAACGACAGGTCCGGAGCTGATAAAAAGTTGATATGGATGTAATTTTTTTTCTGACTGCGATTTCAAAACCATGCACCAGAATTCACTTCTTTCAACTCAGTAATGCATTTTGGATGTGTACCTAGAGTTTAAAGCAGAAAAACAGGAACTTTTCGAATTTTCATTTTTTGACCAAAATGACAGGACCGGAGCTGATAAAAATGTTGATATGGATGTAATTTTTTTTCTGACTGCGATTTCAAAACCATGCACCAGAATTCACTTCTTTCAACTCAGTAATGCATTTTGGATGTGTACCTAGAGTTTAAAGCAGAAAAACAGGAACTTTTAGAATTTTCATTTTTTGACCAAAGCGACAGGACCGGAGCTGATAAAAATGTTAATATGGATGTTATTTTTTTTCTGACTGCGATTTCAAAACCATGCACCAGAATTCACTTCTTTCAACTCAGTAATGCATTTTGGATGTGTACCTAGAGTTTAAAGCAGAAAAACAGGAACTTTTCGAATTTTCATTTTTTGACCAAAACGACAGGACCGGAGCTGATAAAAATGTTGATATGGATGTAATATTTTTTCTGACTGCGGTTTCAAAACCATGCACCAGAATCAACTTCTTTCAACTCAGTAATGCATTTTGGATGTGTACCTAGAGTTTAAAGCAGAAAAACAGGAACTTTTCGAATTTTCATTTTTTGACCAAAACGACAGGACCGGAGCTGATAAAATTGTTGATATGGATGTTATTTTTTTTCTGACTGCGATTTCAAAACCATGCACCAGAATTCACTTCTTTCAACTCAGTAATGCATTTTGGATGTGTACCTAGAGTTTAAAGCAGAAAAACAGGAACTTTTAGAATTTTCATTTTTTGACCAAAACGACAGGACCGGAGCTGATAAAAATGTTGATATGGATGTTATTTTTTTTCTGACTGCGATTTCAAAACCATGCACCAGAATTCACTTCTTTCAACTCAGTAATGCATTTTGGATGTGTACCTAGAGTTTAAAGCAGAAAAACAGGAACTTTTAGAATTTTCATTTTTTTGACCAAAACGACAGGACCGGAGCTGATAAAAATGTTGATATGGATGTTATTTTTTTTCTGACTGCGATTTCAAAACCATGCACCAGAATTCACTTCTTTCAACTCAGTAATGCATTTTGGATGTGTACCTAGAGTTTAAAGCAGAAAAACAGGAACTTTTAGAATTTTCATTTTTTGACCAAAACGACAGGACCGGAGCTGATAAAAATGTTGATATGGATGTTATTTTTTTTCTGACTGCGATTTCAAAACCATGCACCAGAATTCACTTCTTTCAACTCAGTAATGCATTTTGGATGTGTACCTAGAGTTTAAAGCAGAAAAACAGGAACTTTTAGAATTTTCATTTTTTGACCAAAACGACAGGACCGGAGCTGATAAAAATGTTGATATGGATGTTATTTTTTTTCTGACTGCGATTTCAAAACCATGCACCAGAATTCACTTCTTTCAACTCAGTAATGCATTTTGGATGTGTACCTAGAGTTTAAAGCAGAAAAACAGGAACTTTTAGAATTTTCATTTTTTGACCAAAACGACAGGACCGGAGCTGATAAAAATGTTAATATGGATGTTATTTTTTTCTGACTGCGATTTTAAAACCATGCACCAGAATTCACTTCTTTCAACTCAGTAATGCATTTTGGATGTGTACCTAGAGTTTAAAGCAGAAAAACAGGAACTTTTCGAATTTTCATTTTTTGACCAAAACGACAGGACCGGAGCTGATAAAAATGTTGATATGGATGTAATTTTTTTTCTGACTGCGGTTTCAAAACCATGCACCAGAATCAACTTCTTTCAACTCAGTAATGCATTTTGGATGTGTACCTAGAGTTTAAAGCAGAAAAACAGGAACTTTTAGAATTTTCATTTTTTGACCAAAACGACAGGACCGGAGCTGATAAAAATGTTGATATGGATGTTATTTTTTTTCTGACTGCGATTTCAAAACCATGCACCAGAATTCACTTCTTTCAACTCAGTAATGCATTTTGGATGTGTACCTAGAGTTTAAAGCAGAAAAACAGGAACTTTTAGAATTTTCATTTTTTGACCAAAACGACAGGACCGGACCTGATAAAAATGTTGATATGGATGTTATTTTTTTTCTGACTGCGATTTCAAAACCATGCACCAGAATTCACTTCTTTCAACTCAGTAATGCATTTTGGATGTGTACCTAGAGTTTAAAGCAGAAAAACAGGAACTTTTAGAATTTTCATTTTTTGACCAAAACGACAGGACCGGAGCTGATAAAAATGTTGATATGGATGTTATTTTTTTTCTGACTGCGATTTCAAAACCATGCACCAGAATTCACTTCTTTCAACTCAGTAATGCATTTTGGATGTGTACCTAGAGTTTAAAGCAGAAAAACAGGAACTTTTAGAATTTTCATTTTTTGACCAAAACGACAGGACCGGAGCTGATAAAAATGTTGATATGGATGTTATTTTTTTTCTGACTGCGATTTCAAAACCATGCACCAGAATTCACTTCTTTCAACTCAGTAATGCATTTTGGATGTGTACCTAGAGTTTAAAGCAGAAAAACAGGAACTTTTAGAATTTTCATTTTTTGACCAAAACGACAGGACCGGAGCTGATAAAAATGTTGATATGGATGTTATTTTTTTTCTGACTGCGATTTCAAAACCATGCACCAGAATTCACTTCTTTCAACTCAGTAATGCATTTTGGATGTGTACCTAGAGTTTAAAGCAGAAAAATAGGAACTCTTAGAATTTTCATTTTTTGACCAAAACGACAGGACCGGAGCTGATAAAAATGTTAATATGGATGTTATTTTTTTCTGACTGCGATTTTAAAACCATGCACCAGAATTCACTTCTTTCAACTCAGTAATGCATTTTGGATGTGTACCTAGAGTTTAAAGCAAAAAAACAGGAACTTTTCGAATTTTCATTTTTTGACCAAAACGACAGGACCGGAGCTGATAAAAATGTTGATATGGATGTAATTTTTTTTCTGACTGCGGTTTCAAAACCATGCACCAGAATCAACTTCTTTCAACTCAGTAATGCATTTTGGATGTGTACCTAGAGTTTAAAGCAGAAAAACAGGAACTTTTAGAATTTTCATTTTTTGACCAAAACGACAGGACCGGAGCTGATAAAAATGTTGATATGGATGTTATTTTTTTTCTGACTGCGATTTCAAAACCATGCACCAGAATTCACTTCTTTCAACTCAGTAATGCATTTTGGATGTGTACCTAGAGTTTAAAGCAGAAAAACAGGAACTTTTAGAATTTTCATTTTTTGACCAAAACGACAGGACCGGACCTGATAAAAATGTTGATATGGATGTTATTTTTTTTCTGACTGCGATTTCAAAACCATGCACCAGAATTCACTTCTTTCAACTCAGTAATGCATTTTGGATGTGTACCTAGAGTTTAAAGCAGAAAAACAGGAACTTTTAGAATTTTCATTTTTTGACCAAAACGACAGGACCGGAGCTGATAAAAATGTTGATATGGATGTTATTTTTTTTCTGACTGCGATTTCAAAACCATGCACCAGAATTCACTTCTTTCAACTCAGTAATGCATTTTGGATGTGTACCTAGAGTTTAAAGCAGAAAAACAGGAACTTTTAGAATTTTCATTTTTTGACCAAAACGACAGGATCGGAGCTGATAAAAATGTTGATATGGATGTTATTTTTTTTCTGACTGCGATTTCAAAACCTTGCACCAGAATTCACTTCTTTCAACTCAGTAATGCATTTTGGATGTGTACCTAGAGTTTAAAGCAGAAAAACAGGAACTTTTAGAATTTTCATTTTTTGACCAAAACGACAGGTCCGGAGCTGATAAAAAGTTGATATGGATGTAATTTTTTTTCTGACTGCGATTTCAAAACCATGCACCAGAATTCACTTCTTTCAACTCAGTAATGCATTTTGGATGTGTACCTAGAGTTTAAAGCAGAAAAACAGGAACTTTTCGAATTTTCATTTTTTGACCAAAATGACAGGACCGGAGCTGATAAAAATGTTGATATGGATGTAATTTTTTTTCTGACTGCGATTTCAAAACCATGCACCAGAATTCACTTCTTTCAACTCAGTAATGCATTTTGGATGTGTACCTAGAGTTTAAAGCAGAAAAACAGGAACTTTTAGAATTTTCATTTTTTGACCAAAGCGACAGGACCGGAGCTGATAAAAATGTTAATATGGATGTTATTTTTTTTCTGACTGCGATTTCAAAACCATGCACCAGAATTCACTTCTTTCAACTCAGTAATGCATTTTGGATGTGTACCTAGAGTTTAAAGCAGAAAAACAGGAACTTTTCGAATTTTCATTTTTTGACCAAAACGACAGGACCGGAGCTGATAAAATTGTTGATATGGATGTTATTTTTTTTCTGACTGCGATTTCAAAACCATGCACCAGAATTCACTTCTTTCAACTCAGTAATGCATTTTGGATGTGTACCTAGAGTTTAAAGCAGAAAAACAGGAACTTTTAGAATTTTCATTTTTTGACCAAAACGACAGGACCGGAGCTGATAAAAATGTTGATATGGATGTTATTTTTTTTCTGACTGCGATTTCAAAACCATGCACCAGAATTCACTTCTTTCAACTCAGTAATGCATTTTGGATGTGTACCTAGAGTTTAAAGCAGAAAAACAGGAACTTTTAGAATTTTCATTTTTTTGACCAAAACGACAGGACCGGAGCTGATAAAAATGTTGATATGGATGTTATTTTTTTTCTGACTGCGATTTCAAAACCATGCACCAGAATTCACTTCTTTCAACTCAGTAATGCATTTTGGATGTGTACCTAGAGTTTAAAGCAGAAAAACAGGAACTTTTAGAATTTTCATTTTTTGACCAAAACGACAGGACCGGAGCTGATAAAAATGTTGATATGGATGTTATTTTTTTTCTGACTGCGATTTCAAAACCATGCACCAGAATTCACTTCTTTCAACTCAGTAATGCATTTTGGATGTGTACCTAGAGTTTAAAGCAGAAAAACAGGAACTTTTAGAATTTTCATTTTTTGACCAAAACGACAGGACCGGAGCTGATAAAAATGTTGATATGGATGTTATTTTTTTTCTGACTGCGATTTCAAAACCATGCACCAGAATTCACTTCTTTCAACTCAGTAATGCATTTTGGATGTGTACCTAGAGTTTAAAGCAGAAAAACAGGAACTTTTAGAATTTTCATTTTTTGACCAAAACGACAGGACCGGACCTGATAAAAATGTTGATATGGATGTTATTTTTTTTCGGACTGCGATTTCAAAACCATGCACCAGAATTCACTTCTTTCAACTCAGTAATGCATTTTGGATGTGTACCTAGAGTTTAAAGCAGAAAAACAGGAACTTTTAGAATTTTCATTTTTTGACCAAAACGACAGGACCGGAGCTGATAAAAATGTTGATATGGATGTTATTTTTTTCGGACTGCGATTTCAAAACCATGCACCAGAATTCACTTCTTTCAACTCAGTAATGCATTTTGGATGTGTACCTAGAGTTTAAAGCAGAAAAACAGGAACTTTTAGAATTTTCATTTTTTTACCAAAACGACAGGACCGGAGCTGATAAAAATGTTGATATGGATGTTATTTTTTTCTGACTGCGATTTCAAAACCATGCACCAGAATTCACTTCTTTCAACTCAGTAATGCATTTTGGATGTGTACCTAGAGTTTAAAGCAGAAAAACAGGAACTTTTAGAATTTTCATTTTTTGACCAAAACGACAGGTCCGGAGCTAATAAAAAGTTGATATGGATGTAATTTTTTTTCGGACTGTGATTTCAAAACCATGCACCAGAATTCACTTCTTTCAACTCAGTAATGCATTTTGGATGTGTACCTAGAGTTTAAAGCAGAAAAACAGGAACTTTTCGAATTTTCATTTTTTGACCAAAATGACAGGACCGGAGCTGATAAAAATGTTGATATGGATGTAATTTTTTTTCTGACTGCGGTTTCAAAACCATGCACCAGAATCAACTTCTTTCAACTCAGTAATGCATTTTGGATGTGTACCTAGAGTTTGAAGCAGAAAAACAGGAACTTTTCGAATTTTCATTTTTTGACCAAAACGACAGGACCAGAGCTGATAAAATTGTTGATATGGATGTTATTTTTTTTCTGACTGCGATTTCAAAACCATGCACCAGAATTCACTTCTTTCAACTCAGTAATGCATTTTGGATGTGTACCTAGAGTTTAAAGCAGAAAAACAGGAACTTTTAGAATTTTCATTTTTTGACCAAAACGACAGGACCGGACCTGATAAAAATGTTGATATGGATGTTATTTTTTTTCTGACTGCGATTTCAAAACCATGCACCAGAATTCACTTCTTTCAACTCAGTAATGCATTTTGGATGTGTACCTAGAGTTTAAAGCAGAAAAACAGGAACTTTTAGAATTTTCATTTTTTGACCAAAACGACAGGACCGGAGCTGATAAAAATGTTGATATGGATGTTATTTTTTTTCTGACTGCGATTTCAAAACCATGCACCAGAATTCACTTCTTTCAACTCAGTAATGCATTTTGGATGTGTACCTAGAGTTTAAAGCAGAAAAACAGGAACTTTTAGAATTTTCATTTTTTGACCAAAACGACAGGACCGGAGCTGATAAAAATGTTGATATGGATGTTATTTTTTTTCGGACTGCGATTTCAAAACCATGCACCAGAATTCACTTCTTTCAACTCAGTAATGCATTTTGGATGTGTACCTAGAGTTTAAAGCAGAAAAACAGGAACTTTTAGAATTTTCATTTTTTGACCAAAACGACAGGTCCGGAGCTGATAAAAAGTTGATATGGATGTAATTTTTTTTCTGACTGCGATTTCAAAACCATGCACCAGAATTCACTTCTTTCAACTCAGTAATGCATTTTGGATGTGTACCTAGAGTTTAAAGCAGAAAAACAGGAACTTTTAGAATTTTCATTTTTTGACCAAAACGACAGGACCGGAGCTGATAAAAATGTTGATATGGATGTTATTTTTTTTCTGACTGCGATTTCAAAACCATGCACCAGAATTCACTTCTTTCAACTCAGTAATGCATTTTGGATGTGTACCTAGAGTTTAAAGCAGAAAAACAGGAACTTTTAGAATTTTCATTTTTTGACCAAAACGACAGGACCGGAGCTGATAAAAATGTTGATATGGATGTTATTTTTTTTCGGACTGCGATTTCAAAACCATGCACCAGAATTCACTTCTTTCAACTCAGTAATGCATTTTGGATGTGTACCTAGAGTTTAAAGCAGAAAAACAGGAACTTTTAGAATTTTCATTTTTTGACCAAAACGACAGGTCCGGAGCTGATAAAAAGTTGATATGGATGTAATTTTTTTTCTGACTGCGATTTCAAAACCATGCACCAGAATTCACTTCTTTCAACTCAGTAATGCATTTTGGATGTGTACCTAGAGTTTAAAGCAGAAAAACAGGAACTTTTCGAATTTTCATTTTTTGACCAAAATGACAGGACCGGAGCTGATAAAAATGTTGATATGGATGTAATTTTTTTTCTGACTGCGATTTCAAAACCATGCACCAGAATTCACTTCTTTCAACTCAGTAATGCATTTTGGATGTGTACCTAGAGTTTAAAGCAGAAAAACAGGAACTTTTAGAATTTTCATTTTTTGACCAAAGTGACATGACCGGAGCTGATAAAAATGTTAATATGGATGTTATTTTTTTTCTGACTGCGATTTCAAAACCATGCACCAGAATTCACTTCGTTCAACTCAGTAATGCATTTTGGATGTGTACCTAGAGTTTAAAGCAGAAAAACAGGAACTTTTCGAATTTTCATTTTTTGACCAAAACGACAGGACCGGAGCTGATAAAAATGTTGATATGGATGTAATTTTTTTTCTGACTGCGGTTTCAAAACCATGCACCAGAATCAACTTCTTTCAACTCAGTAATGCATTTTGGATGTGTACCTAGAGTTTAAAGCAGAAAAACAGGAACTTTTCGAATTTTCATTTTTTGACCAAAACGACAGGACCGGAGCTGATAAAATTGTTGATATGGATGTTATTTTTTTTCTGACTGCGATTTCAAAACCATGCACCAGAATTCACTTCTTTCAACTCAGTAATGCATTTTGGATGTGTACCTAGAGTTTAAAGCAGAAAAACAGGAACTTTTAGAATTTTCATTTTTTGACCAAAACGACAGGACCGGAGCTGATAAAAATGTTGATATGGATGTTATTTTTTTTCTGACTGCGATTTCAAAACCATGCACCAGAATTCACTTCTTTCAACTCAGTAATGCATTTTGGATGTGTACCTAGAGTTTAAAGCAGAAAAACAGGAACTTTTAGAATTTTCATTTTTTGACCAAAACGACAGGTCCGGAGCTGATAAAAAGTTGATATGGATGTAATTTTTTTTCTGACTGCGATTTCAAAACCATGCACCAGAATTCACTTCTTTCAACTCAGTAATGCATTTTGGATGTGTACCTAGAGTTTAAAGCAGAAAAACAGGAACTTTTCGAATTTTCATTTTTTGACCAAAACGACAGGACCGGAGCTGATAAAAATGTTGATATGGATGTTATTTTTTTTCTGACTGCGATTTCAAAACCATGCACCAGAATTCACTTCTTTCAACTCAGTAATGCATTTTGGATGTGTACCTAGAGTTTAAAGCAGAAAAACAGGAACTTTTAGAATTTTCATTTTTTGACCAAAACGACAGGACCGGAGCTGATAAAAATGTTGATATGGATGTTATTTTTTTTCTGACTGCGATTTCAAAACCATGCACCAGAATTCACTTCTTTCAACTCAGTAATGCATTTTGGATGTGTACCTAGAGTTTAAAGCAGAAAAACAGGAACTTTTCGAATATTCATTTTTTGACCAAAACGACAGGACCGGAGCTGATAAAAATGTTGATATGGATGTTATTTTTTTTCTGACTGCGATTTCAAAACCATGCACCAGAATTCACTTCTTTCAACTCAGTAATGCATTTTGGATGTGTACCTAGAGTTTAAAGCAGAAAAACAGGAACTTTTAGAATTTTCATTTTTTGACCAAAACGACAGGACCGGAGCTGATAAAAATGTTGATATGGATGTTATTTTTTTTCTGACTGCGATTTCAAAACCATGCACCAGAATTCACTTCTTTCAACTCAGTAATGCATTTTGGATGTGTACCTAGAGTTTAAAGCAGAAAAACAGGAACTTTTCGAATTTTCATTTTTTGACCAAAACGACATGACCGGAGCTGATAAAAATGTTGATATGGATGTAATTTTTTTTCTGACTGCGGTTTCAAAACCATGCACCAGAATCAACTTCTTTCAACTCAGTAATGCATTTTGGATGTGTACCTAGAGTTTAAAGCAGAAAAACAGGAACTTTTAGAATTTTCATTTTTTGACCAAAACGACAGGACCGGAGCTGATAAAAATGTTGATATGGATGTTATTTTTTTTCTGACTGCGATTTCAAAACCATGCACCAGAATTCACTTCTTTCAACTCAGTAATGCATTTTGGATGTGTACCTAGAGTTTAAAGCAGAAAAACAGGAACTTTTAGAATTTTCATTTTTTGACCAAAACGACAGGACCGGACCTGATAAAAATGTTGATATGGATGTTATTTTTTTCTGACTGCGATTTTAAAACCATGCACCAGAATTCACTTCTTTCAACTCAGTAATGCATTTTGGATGTGTACCTAGAGTTTAAAGCAGAAAAACAGGAACTTTTCGAATTTTCATTTTTTGACCGAAACGACAGGACCGGAGCTGATAAAAATGTTGATATGGATGTAATTTTTTTTCTGACTGCGGTTTCAAAACCATGCACCAGAATCAACTTCTTTCAACTCAGTAATGCATTTTGGATGTGTACCTAGAGTTTAAAGCAGAAAAACAGGAACTTTTAGAATTTTCATTTTTTGACCAAAACGACAGGACCGGAGCTGATAAAAATGTTGATATGGATGTTATTTTTTTTCTGACTGCGATTTCAAAACCATGCACCAGAATTCACTTCTTTCAACTCAGTAATGCATTTTGGATGTGTACCTAGAGTTTAAAGCAGAAAAATAGGAACTTTTAGAATTTTCATTTTTTGACCAAAACGACAGGACCGGAGCTGATAAAAATGTTGATATGGATGTTATTTTTTTTCTGACTGCGATTTCAAAACCATGCACCAGAATTCACTTCTTTCAACTCAGTAATGCATTTTGGATGTGTACCTAGAGTTTAAAGCAGAAAAACAGGAACTTTTCGAATTTTCATTTTTTGACCAAAACGACAGGACCGGAGCTGATAAAAATGTTGATATGGATGTTATTTTTTTTCTGACTGCGATTTCAAAACCATGCACCAGAATTCACTTCTTTCAACTCAGTAATGCATTTTGGATGTGTACCTAGAGTTTAAAGCAGAAAAACAGGAACTTTTAGAATTTTCATTTTTTGACCAAAACGACAGGACCGGAGCTGATAAAAATGTTGATATGGATGTTATTTTTTTTCTGACTGCGATTTCAAAACCATGCACCAGAATTCACTTCTTTCAACTCAGTAATGCATTTTGGATGTGTACCTAGAGTTTAAAGCAGAAAAACAGGAACTTTTAGAATTTTCATTTTTTGACCAAAGTGACATGACCGGAGCTGATAAAAATGTTAATATGGATGTTATTTTTTTTCTGACTGCGATTTCAAAACCATGCACCAGAATTCACTTCGTTCAACTCAGTAATGCATTTTGGATGTGTACCTAGAGTTTAAAGCAGAAAAACAGGAACTTTTCGAATTTTCATTTTTTGACCAAAACGACAGGACCGGAGCTGATAAAAATGTTGATATGGATGTAATTTTTTTTCTGACTGCGGTTTCAAAACCATGCACCAGAATCAACTTCTTTCAACTCAGTAATGCATTTTGGATGTGTACCTAGAGTTTAAAGCAGAAAAACAGGAACTTTTCGAATTTTCATTTTTTGACCAAAACGACAGGACCGGAGCTGATAAAATTGTTGATATGGATGTTATTTTTTTTCTGACTGCGATTTCAAAACCATGCACCAGAATTCACTTCTTTCAACTCAGTAATGCATTTTGGATGTGTACCTAGAGTTTAAAGCAGAAAAACAGGAACTTTTAGAATTTTCATTTTTTGACCAAAACGACAGGACCGGAGCTGATAAAAATGTTGATATGGATGTTATTTTTTTTCTGACTGCGATTTCAAAACCATGCACCAGAATTCACTTCTTTCAACTCAGTAATGCATTTTGGATGTGTACCTAGAGTTTAAAGCAGAAAAACAGGAACTTTTAGAATTTTCATTTTTTTGACCAAAACGACAGGACCGGAGCTGATAAAAATGTTGATATGGATGTTATTTTTTTTCTGACTGCGATTTCAAAACCATGCACCAGAATTCACTTCTTTCAACTCAGTAATGCATTTTGGATGTGTACCTAGAGTTTAAAGCAGAAAAACAGGAACTTTTCGAATTTTCATTTTTTGACCAAAACGACAGGACCGGAGCTGATAAAAATGTTGATATGGATGTTATTTTTTTTCTGACTGCGATTTCAAAACCATGCACCAGAATTCACTTCTTTCAACTCAGTAATGCATTTTGGATGTGTACCTAGAGTTTAAAGCAGAAAAACAGGAACTTTTAGAATTTTCATTTTTTGACCAAAACGACAGGACCGGAGCTGATAAAAATGTTGATATGGATGTTATTTTTTTTCTGACTGCGATTTCAAAACCATGCACCAGAATTCACTTCTTTCAACTCAGTAATGCATTTTGGATGTGTACCTAGAGTTTAAAGCAGAAAAACAGGAACTTTTAGAATTTTCATTTTTTGACCAAAACGACAGGTCCGGAGCTGATAAAAAGTTGATATGGATGTAATTTTTTTTCTGACTGCGATTTCAAAACCATGCACCAGAATTCACTTCTTTCAACTCAGTAATGCATTTTGGATGTGTACCTAGAGTTTAAAGCAGAAAAACAGGAACTTTTCGAATTTTCATTTTTTGACCAAAACGACAGGACCGGAGCTGATAAAAATGTTGATATGGATGTTATTTTTTTTCTGACTGCGATTTCAAAACCATGCACCAGAATTCACTTCTTTCAACTCAGTAATGCATTTTGGATGTGTACCTAGAGTTTAAAGCAGAAAAACAGGAACTTTTAGAATTTTCATTTTTTGACCAAAACGACAGGACCGGAGCTGATAAAAATGTTGATATGGATGTTATTTTTTTTCTGACTGCGATTTCAAAACCATGCACCAGAATTCACTTCTTTCAACTCAGTAATGCATTTTGGATGTGTACCTAGAGTTTAAAGCAGAAAAACAGGAACTTTTCGAATATTCATTTTTTGACCAAAACGACAGGACCGGAGCTGATAAAAATGTTGATATGGATGTTATTTTTTTTCTGACTGCGATTTCAAAACCATGCACCAGAATTCACTTCTTTCAACTCAGTAATGCATTTTGGATGTGTACCTAGAGTTTAAAGCAGAAAAACAGGAACTTTTAGAATTTTCATTTTTTGACCAAAACGACAGGACCGGAGCTGATAAAAATGTTGATATGGATGTTATTTTTTTTCTGACTGCGATTTCAAAACCATGCACCAGAATTCACTTCTTTCAACTCAGTAATGCATTTTGGATGTGTACCTAGAGTTTAAAGCAGAAAAACAGGAACTTTTCGAATTTTCATTTTTTGACCAAAACGACATGACCGGAGCTGATAAAAATGTTGATATGGATGTAATTTTTTTTCTGACTGCGGTTTCAAAACCATGCACCAGAATCAACTTCTTTCAACTCAGTAATGCATTTTGGATGTGTACCTAGAGTTTAAAGCAGAAAAACAGGAACTTTTAGAATTTTCATTTTTTGACCAAAACGACAGGACCGGAGCTGATAAAAATGTTGATATGGATGTTATTTTTTTTCTGACTGCGATTTCAAAACCATGCACCAGAATTCACTTCTTTCAACTCAGTAATGCATTTTGGATGTGTACCTAGAGTTTAAAGCAGAAAAACAGGAACTTTTAGAATTTTCATTTTTTGACCAAAACGACAGGACCGGACCTGATAAAAATGTTGATATGGATGTTATTTTTTTCTGACTGCGATTTTAAAACCATGCACCAGAATTCACTTCTTTCAACTCAGTAATGCATTTTGGATGTGTACCTAGAGTTTAAAGCAGAAAAACAGGAACTTTTCGAATTTTCATTTTTTGACCGAAACGACAGGACCGGAGCTGATAAAAATGTTGATATGGATGTAATTTTTTTTCTGACTGCGGTTTCAAAACCATGCACCAGAATCAACTTCTTTCAACTCAGTAATGCATTTTGGATGTGTACCTAGAGTTTAAAGCAGAAAAACAGGAACTTTTAGAATTTTCATTTTTTGACCAAAACGACAGGACCGGAGCTGATAAAAATGTTGATATGGATGTTATTTTTTTTCTTACTGCGATTTCAAAACCATGCACCAGAATTCACTTCTTTCAACTCAGTAATGCATTTTGGATGTGTACCTAGAGTTTAAAGCAGAAAAATAGGAACTTTTAGAATTTTCATTTTTTGACCAAAACGACAGGACCGGAGCTGATAAAAATGTTGATATGGATGTTATTTTTTTTCTGACTGCGATTTCAAAACCATGCACCAGAATTCACTTCTTTCAACTCAGTAATGCATTTTGGATGTGTACCTAGAGTTTAAAGCAGAAAAACAGGAACTTTTCGAATTTTCATTTTTTGACCAAAACGACAGGACCGGAGCTGATAAAAATGTTGATATGGATGTTATTTTTTTTCTGACTGCGATTTCAAAACCATGCACCAGAATTCACTTCTTTCAACTCAGTAATGCATTTTGGATGTGTACCTAGAGTTTAAAGCAGAAAAACAGGAACTTTTAGAATTTTCATTTTTTGACCAAAACGACAGGACCGGAGCTGATAAAAATGTTGATATGGATGTTATTTTTTTTCTGACTGCGATTTCAAAACCATGCACCAGAATTCACTTCTTTCAACTCAGTAATGCATTTTGGATGTGTACCTAGAGTTTAAAGCAGAAAAACAGGAACTTTTCGAATTTTCATTTTTTGACCAAAACGACAGGACCGGAGCTGATAAAAATGTTGATATGGATGTAATTTTTTTTCTGACTGCGGTTTCAAAACCATGCACCAGAATCAACTTCTTTCAACTCAGTAATGCATTTTGGATGTGTACCTAGAGTTTAAAGCAGAAAAACAGGAACTTTTAGAATTTTCATTTTTTGACCAAAACGACAGGACCGGAGCTGATAAAAATGTTGATATGGATGTTATTTTTTTTCTGACTGCGATTTCAAAACCATGCACCAGAATTCACTTCTTTCAACTCAGTAATGCATTTTGGATGTGTACCTAGAGTTTAAAGCAGAAAAACAGGAACTTTTAGAATTTTCATTTTTTGACCAAAACGACAGGACCGGACCTGATAAAAATGTTGATATGGATGTTATTTTTTTTCTGACTGCGATTTCAAAACCATGCAACAGAATTCACTTCTTTCAACTCAGTAATGCATTTTGGATGTGTACCTAGAGTTTAAAGCAGAAAAACAGGAACTTTTAGAATTTTCATTTTTTGACCAAAACGACAGGACCGGAGCTGATAAAAATGTTGATATGGATGTTATTTTTTTTCTGACTGCGATATCAAAACCATGCACCAGAATTCACTTCTTTCAACTCAGTAATGCATTTTGGATGTGTACCTAGAGTTTAAAGCAGAAAAACAGGAACTTTTAGAATTTTCATTTTTTGACCAAAACGACAGGACCGGAGCTGATAAAAATGTTGATATGGATGTTATTTTTTTTCTGACTGCGATTTCAAAACCATGCACCAGAATTCACTTCTTTCAACTCAGTAATGCATTTTGGATGTGTACCTAGAGTTTAAAGCAGAAAAACAGGAACTTTTAGAATTTTCATTTTTTTGACCAAAACGACAGGACCGGAGCTGATAAAAATGTTGATATGGATGTTATTTTTTTTCTGACTGCGATTTCAAAACCATGCACCAGAATTCACTTCTTTCAACTCAGTAATGCATTTTGGATGTGTACCTAGAGTTTAAAGCAGAAAAACAGGAACTTTTAGAATTTTCATTTTTTGACCAAAACGACAGGACCGGAGCTGATAAAAATGTTGATATGGATATTATTTTTTTCTGACTGCGATTTCAAAACCATGCACCAGAATTCACTTCTTTCAACTCAGTAATGCATTTTGGATGTGTACCTAGAGTTTAAAGCAGAAAAACAGGAACTTTTAGAATTTTCATTTTTTGACCAAAACGACAGGACCGGAGCTGATAAAAATGTTGATATGGATGTTATTTTTTTTCGGACTGCGATTTCAAAACCATGCACCAGAATTCACTTCTTTCAACTCAGTAATGCATTTTGGATGTGTACCTAGAGTTTAAAGCAGAAAAACAGGAACTTTTAGAATTTTCATTTTTTGACCAAAACGACAGGACCGGAGCTGATAAAAATGTTGATATGGATGTTATTTTTTTTCGGACTGCGATTTCAAAACCATGCACCAGAATTCACTTCTTTCAACTCAGTAATGCATTTTGGATGTGTACCTAGAGTTTAAAGCAGAAAAACAGGAACTTTTAGAATTTTCATTTTTTTACCAAAACGACAGGACCGGAGCTGATAAAAATGTTGATATGGATGTTATTTTTTTTCTGACTGCGATTTCAAAACTATGCACCAGAATTCACTTCTTTCAACTCAGTAATGCATTTTGGATGTGTACCTAGAGTTTAAAGCAGAAAAACAGGAACTTTTCGAATTTTCATTTTTTGACCAAAATGACAGGACCGGAGCTGATAAAAATGTTGATATGGATGTAATTTTTTTTCTGACTGCGGTTTCAAAACCATGCACCAGAATCAACTTCTTTCAACTCAGTAATGCATTTTGGATGTGTACCTAGAGTTTGAAGCAGAAAAACAGGAACTTTTCGAATTTTCATTTTTTGACCAAAACGACAGGACCAGAGCTGATAAAATTGTTGATATGGATGTTATTTTTTTTCTGACTGCGATTTCAAAACCATGCACCAGAATTCACTTATTTCAACTCAGTAATGCATTTTGGATGTGTACCTAGAGTTTAAAGCAGAAAAACAGGAACTTTTAGAATTTTCATTTTTTGACCAAAACGACAGGACCGGACCTGATAAAAATGTTGATATGGATGTTATTTTTTTTCTGACTGCGACTTCAAAACCATGCACCAGAATTCACTTCTTTCAACTCAGTAATGCATTTTGGATGTGTACCTAGAGTTTAAAGCAGAAAAACAGGAACTTTTAGAATTTTCATTTTTTGACCAAAACGACAGGACCGGAGCTGATAAAAATGTTGATATGGATGTTATTTTTTTTCTGACTGCGATTTCAAAACCATGCACCAGAATTCACTTCTTTCAACTCAGTAATGCATTTTGGATGTGTACCTAGAGTTTAAAGCAGAAAAACAGGAACTTTTAGAATTTTCATTTTTTGACCAAAACGACAGGTCCGGAGCTGATAAAAAGTTGATATGGATGTAATTTTTTTTCTGACTGCGATTTCAAAACCATGCACCAGAATTCACTTCTTTCAACTCAGTAATGCATTTTGGATGTGTACCTAGAGTTTAAAGCAGAAAAACAGGAACTTTTCGAATTTTCATTTTTTGACCAAAATGACAGGACCGGAGCTGATAAAAATGTTGATATGGATGTAATTTTTTTTCTGACTGCGATTTCAAAACCATGCACCAGAATTCACTTCTTTCAACTCAGTAATGCATTTTGGATGTGTACCTAGAGTTTAAAGCAGAAAAACAGGAACTTTTAGAATTTTCATTTTTTGACCAAAGCGACATGACCGGAGCTGATAAAAATGTTAATATGGATGTTATTTTTTTTCTGACTGCGATTTCAAAACCATGCACCAGAATTCACTTCGTTCAACTCAGTAATGCATTTTGGATGTGTACCTAGAGTTTAAAGCAGAAAAACAGGAACTTTTCGAATTTTCATTTTTTGACCAAAACGACAGGACCGGAGCTGATAAAAATGTTGATATGGATGTAATTTTTTTTCTGACTGCGGTTTCAAAACCATGCACCAGAATCAACTTCTTTCAACTCAGTAATGCATTTTGGATGTGTACCTAGAGTTTAAAGCAGAAAAACAGGAACTTTTAGAATTTTCATTTTTTGACCAAAACGACAGGACCGGAGCTGATAAAAATGTTGATATGGATGTTATTTTTTTTCTGACTGCGATATCAAAACCATGCACCAGAATTCACTTCTTTCAACTCAGTAATGCATTTTGGATGTGTACCTAGAGTTTAAAGCAGAAAAACAGGAACTTTTAGAATTTTCATTTTTTGACCAAAACGACAGGACCGGAGCTGATAAAAATGTTGATATGGATGTTATTTTTTTTCTGACTGCGATTTCAAAACCATGCACCAGAATTCACTTCTTTCAACTCAGTAATGCATTTTGGATGTGTACCTAGAGTTTAAAGCAGAAAAACAGGAACTTTTAGAATTTTCATTTTTTTGACCAAAACGACAGGACCGGAGCTGATAAAAATGTTGATATGGATGTTATTTTTTTTCTGACTGCGATTTCAAAACCATGCACCAGAATTCACTTCTTTCAACTCAGTAATGCATTTTGGATGTGTACCTAGAGTTTAAAGCAGAAAAACAGGAACTTTTAGAATTTTCATTTTTTGACCAAAACGACAGGACCGGAGCTGATAAAAATGTTGATATGGATGTTATTTTTTTTCTGACTGCGATTTCAAAACCATGCACCAGAATTCACTTCTTTCAACTCAGTAATGCATTTTGGATGTGTACCTAGAGTTTAAAGCAGAAAAACAGGAACTTTTAGAATTTTCATTTTTTGACCAAAACGACAGGACCGGAGCTGATAAAAATGTTGATATGGATGTTATTTTTTTCTGACTGCGATTTCAAAACCATGCACCAGAATTCACTTCTTTCAACTCAGTAATGCATTTTGGATGTGTACCTAGAGTTTAAAGCAGAAAAACAGGAACTTTTAGAATTTTCATTTTTTGACCAAAACGACAGGACCGGAGCTGATAAAAATGTTGATATGGATGTTATTTTTTTTCGGACTGCGATTTCAAAACCATGCACCAGAATTCACTTCTTTCAACTCAGTAATGCATTTTGGATGTGTACCTAGAGTTTAAAGCAGAAAAACAGGAACTTTTAGAATTTTCATTTTTTGACCAAAACGACAGGACCGGAGCTGATAAAAATGTTGATATGGATGTTATTTTTTTTCGGACTGCGATTTCAAAACCATGCACCAGAATTCACTTCTTTCAACTCAGTAATGCATTTTGGATGTGTACCTAGAGTTTAAAGCAGAAAAACAGGAACTTTTAGAATTTTCATTTTTTTACCAAAACGACAGGACCGGAGCTGATAAAAATGTTGATATGGATGTTATTTTTTTTCTGACTGCGATTTCAAAACCATGCACCAGAATTCACTTCTTTCAACTCAGTAATGCATTTTGGATGTGTACCTAGAGTTTAAAGCAGAAAAACAGGAACTTTTCGAATTTTCATTTTTTGACCAAAATGACAGGACCGGAGCTGATAAAAATGTTGATATGGATGTAATTTTTTTTCTGACTGCGGTTTCAAAACCATGCACCAGAATCAACTTCTTTCAACTCAGTAATGCATTTTGGATGTGTACCTAGAGTTTGAAGCAGAAAAACAGGAACTTTTCGAATTTTCATTTTTTGACCAAAACGACAGGACCAGAGCTGATAAAATTGTTGATATGGATGTTATTTTTTTTCTGACTGCGATTTCAAAACCATGCACCAGAATTCACTTCTTTCAACTCAGTAATGCATTTTGGATGTGTACCTAGAGTTTAAAGCAGAAAAACAGGAACTTTTAGAATTTTCATTTTTTGACCAAAACGACAGGACCGGACCTGATAAAAATGTTGATATGGATGTTATTTTTTTTCTGACTGCGATTTCAAAACCATGCACCAGAATTCACTTCTTTCAACTCAGTAATGCATTTTGGATGTGTACCTAGAGTTTAAAGCAGAAAAACAGGAACTTTTAGAATTTTCATTTTTTGACCAAAACGACAGGACCGGAGCTGATAAAAATGTTGATATGGATGTTATTTTTTTTCTGACTGCGATTTCAAAACCATGCACCAGAATTCACTTCTTTCAACTCAGTAATGCATTTTGGATGTGTACCTAGAGTTTAAAGCAGAAAAACAGGAACTTTTAGAATTTTCATTTTTTGACCAAAACGACAGGTCCGGAGCTGATAAAAAGTTGATATGGATGTAATTTTTTTTCTGACTGCGATTTCAAAACCATGCACCAGAATTCACTTCTTTCAACTCAGTAATGCATTTTGGATGTGTACCTAGAGTTTAAAGCAGAAAAACAGGAACTTTTAGAATTTTCATTTTTTGACCAAAGCGACAGGACCGGAGCTGATAAAAATGTTAATATGGATGTTATTTTTTTTCTGACTGCGATTTCAAAACCATGCACCAGAATTCACTTCGTTCAACTCAGTAATGCATTTTGGATGTGTACCTAGAGTTTAAAGCAGAAAAACAGGAACTTTTCGAATTTTCATTTTTTGACCAAAACGACAGGACCGGAGCTGATAAAAATGTTGATATGGATGTAATTTTTTTTCTGACTGCGGTTTCAAAACCATGCACCAGAATCAACTTCTTTCAACTCAGTAATGCATTTTGGATGTGTACCTAGAGTTTAAAGCAGAAAAACAGGAACTTTTCGAATTTTCATTTTTTGACCAAAACGACAGGACCGGAGCTGATAAAATTGTTGATATGGATGTTATTTTTTTTCTGACTGCGATTTCAAAACCATGCACCAGAATTCACTTCTTTCAACTCAGTAATGCATTTTGGATGTGTACCTAGAGTTTAAAGCAGAAAAACAGGAACTTTTAGAATTTTCATTTTTTTGACCAAAACGACAGGACCGGAGCTGATAAAAATGTTGATATGGATGTTATTTTTTTTCTGACTGCGATTTCAAAACCATGCACCAGAATTCACTTCTTTCAACTCAGTAATGCATTTTGGATGTGTACCTAGAGTTTAAAGCAGAAAAACAGGAACTTTTAGAATTTTCATTTTTTGACCAAAACGACAGGACCGGAGCTGATAAAAATGTTGATATGGATGTTATTTTTTTTCTGACTGCGATTTCAAAACCATGCACCAGAATTCACTTCTTTCAACTCAGTAATGCATTTTGGATGTGTACCTAGAGTTTAAAGCAGAAAAACAGGAACTTTTAAAATTTTCATTTTTTGACCAAAACGACAGGACCGGAGCTGATAAAAATGTTGATATGGATGTTATTTTTTTTCTGACTGCGATTTCAAAACCATGCACCAGAATTCACTTCTTTCAACTCAGTAATGCATTTTGGATGTGTACCTAGAGTTTAAAGCAGAAAAACAGGAACTTTTAGAATTTTCATTTTTTGACCAAAACGACAGGACCGGAGCTGATAAAAATGTTGATATGGATGTTATTTTTTTTCGGACTGCGATTTCAAAATCATGCACCAGAATTCACTTCTTTCAACTCAGTAATGCATTTTGGATGTGTACCTAGAGTTTAAAGCAGAAAAACAGGAACTTTTAGAATTTTCATTTTTTGACCAAAACGACAGGACCGGAGCTGATAAAAATGTTGATATGGATGTTATTTTTTTTCGGACTGCGATTTCAAAACCATGCACCAGAATTCACTTCTTTCAACTCAGTAATGCATTTTGGATGTGTACCTAGAGTTTAAAGCAGAAAAACAGGAACTTTTAGAATTTTCATTTTTTTACCAAAACGACAGGACCGGAGCTGATAAAAATGTTGATATGGATGTTATTTTTTTTCTGACTGCGATTTCAAAACCATGCACCAGAATTCACTTCTTTCAACTCAGTAATGCATTTTGGATGTGTACCTAGAGTTTAAAGCAGAAAAACAGGAACTTTTCGAATTTTCATTTTTTGACCAAAATGACAGGACCGGAGCTGACAAAAATGTTGATATGGATGTAATTTTTTTTCTGACTGCGGTTTCAAAACCATGCACCAGAATCAACTTCTTTCAACTCAGTAATGCATTTTGGATGTGTACCTAGAGTTTGAAGCAGAAAAACAGGAACTTTTCGAATTTTCATTTTTTGACCAAAACGACAGGACCAGAGCTGATAAAATTGTTGATATGGATGTTATTTTTTTTCTGACTGCGATTTCAAAACCATGCACCAGAATTCACTTCTTTCAACTCAGTAATGCATTTTGGATGTGTACCTAGAGTTTAAAGCAGAAAAACAGGAACTTTTCGAATTTTCATTTTTTGACCAAAACGACAGGACCGGAGCTGATAAAAATGTTGATATGGATGTAATTTTTTTTCTGACTGCGGTTTCAAAACCATGCACCAGAATCAACTTCTTTCAACTCAGTAATGCATTTTGGATGTGTACCTAGAGTTTAAAGCAGAAAAACAGGAACTTTTCGAATTTTCATTTTTTGACCAAAATGACAGGACCGGAGCTGATAAAAATGTTGATATGGATGTAATTTTTTTTCTGACTGCGGTTTCAAAACCATGCACCAGAATCAACTTCTTTCAACTCAGTAATGCATTTTGGATGTGTACCTAGAGTTTGAAGCAGAAAAACAGGAACTTTTCGAATTTTCATTTTTTGACCAAAACGACAGGACCGGAGCTGATAAAAATGTTGATATGGATGTTATTTTTTTTCTGACTGCGATTTCAAAACCATGCACCAGAATTCACTTCTTTCAACTCAGTAATGCATTTTGGATGTGTACCTAGAGTTTAAAGCAGAAAAACAGGAACTTTTAGAATTTTCATTTTTTGACCAAAACGACAGGACCGGAGCTGATAAAAATGTTGATATGGATGTTATTTTTTTTCTGACTGCGATTTCAAAACCATGCACCAGAATTCACTTCTTTCAACTCAGTAATGCATTTTGGATGTGTACCTAGAGTTTAAAGCAGAAAAACAGGAACTTTTAGAATTTTCATTTTTTGACCAAAACGACAGGACCGGAGCTGATAAAAATGTTGATATGGATGTTATTTTTTTTCTGACTGCGATTTCAAAACCATGCACCAGAATTCACTTCTTTCAACTCAGTAATGCATTTTGGATGTGTACCTAGAGTTTAAAGCAGAAAAACAGGAACTTTTAGAATTTTCATTTTTTGACCAAAACGACAGGACCAGAGCTGATAAAAATGTTGATATGGATGTTATTTTTTTTCTGACTGCGATTTCAAAACCATGCACCAGAATTCACTTCTTTCAACTCAGTAATGCATTTTGGATGTGTACCTAGAGTTTAAAGCAGAAAAACAGGAACTTTTAGAATTTTCATTTTTTGACCAAAATGACAGGACCGGAGCTGATAAAAATGTTGATATGGATGTAATTTTTTTTCTGACTGCGGTTTCAAAACCATGCACCAGAATCAACTTCTTTCAACTCAGTAATGCATTTTGGATGTGTACCTAGAGTTTGAAGCAGAAAAACAGGAACTTTTCGAATTTTCATTTTTTGACCAAAACGACAGGACCAGAGCTGATAAAATTGTTGATATGGATGTTATTTTTTTTCTGACTGCGATTTCAAAACCATGCACCAGAATTCACTTCTTTCAACTCAGTAATGCATTTTGGATGTGTACCTAGAGTTTAAAGCAGAAAAACAGGAACTTTTAGAATTTTCATTTTTTGACCAAAACGACAGGACCGGAGCTGATAAAAATGTTGATATGGATGTTATTTTTTTTCTGACTGCGATTTCAAAACCATGCACCAGAATTCACTTCTTTCAACTCAGTAATGCATTTTGGATGTGTACCTAGAGTTTAAAGCAGAAAAACAGGAACTTTTAGAATTTTCATTTTTTGACCAAAACGACAGGACCGGAGCTGATAAAAATGTTGATATGGATGTTATTTTTTTTCTGACTGCGATTTCAAAACCATGCACCAGAATTCACTTCTTTCAACTCAGTAATGCATTTTGGATGTGTACCTAGAGTTTAAAGCAGAAAAACAGGAACTTTTAGAATTTTCATTTTTTGACCAAAACGACAGGACCGGAGCTGATAAAAATGTTGATATGGATGTTATTTTTTTTCTGACTGCGATTTCAAAACCATGCACCAGAATTCACTTCTTTCAACTCAGTAATGCATTTTGGATGTGTACCTAGAGTTTAAAGCAGAAAAACAGGAACTTTTAGAATTTTCATTTTTTGACCAAAACGACAGGACCGGAGCTGATAAAAATGTTGATATGGATGTTATTTTTTTTTCTGACTGCGATTTCAAAACCATGCACCAGAATTCACTTCTTTCAACTCAGTAATGCATTTTGGATGTGTACCTAGAGTTTAAAGCAGAAAAACAGGAACTTTTAGAATTTTAATTTTTTGACCAAAACGACAGGACCGGAGCTGATAAAAATGTTGATATGGATGTTATTTTTTTTCTGACTGCGATTTCAAAACCATGCACCAGAATTCACTTCTTTCAACTTAGTAATGCATTTTGGATGTGTACCTAGAGTTTAAAGCAGAAAAACAGGAACTTTTAGAATTTTCATTTTTTGACCAAAACGACAGGTCCGGAGCTGATAAAAAGTTGATATGGATGTAATTTTTTTTCTGACTGCGATTTTTAAAACCATGCACCAGAATTCACTTCTTTCAACTCAGTAATGCATTTTGGATGTGTACCTAGAGTTTAAAGCAGAAAAACAGGAACTTTTCGAATTTTCATTTTTTGACCAAAATGACAGGACCGGAGCTGATAAAAATGTTGATATGGATGTAATTTTTTTTCTGACTGCGATTTCAAAACCATGCACCAGAATTCACTTCTTTCAACTCAGTAATGCATTTTGGATGTGTACCTAGAGTTTAAAGCAGAAAAACAGGAACTTTTAGAATTTTCATTTTTTGACCAAAGCGACATGACCGGAGCTGATAAAAATGTTAATATGGATGTTATTTTTTTTCTGACTGCGATTTCAAAACCATGCACCAGAATTCACTTCGTTCAACTCAGTAATGCATTTTGGATGTGTACCTAGAGTTTAAAGCAGAAAAACAGGAACTTTTCGAATTTTCATTTTTTGACCAAAACGACAGGACCGGAGCTGATAAAATTGTTGATATGGATGTTATTTTTTTTCTGACTGCGATTTCAAAACCATGCACCAGAATTCACTTCTTTCAACTCAGTAATGCATTTTGGATGTGTACCTAGAGTTTAAAGCAGAAAAACAGGAACTTTTCGAATTTTCATTTTTTGACCAAAACGACAGGACCGGAGCTGATAAAAATGTTGATATGGATGTAATTTTTTTTCTGACTGCGGTTTCAAAACCATGCACCAGAATCAACTTCTTTCAACTCAGTAATGCATTTTGGATGTGTACCTAGAGTTTAAAGCAGAAAAACAGGAACTTTTCGAATTTTCATTTTTTGACCAAAACGACAGGACCGGAGCTGATAAAATTGTTGATATGGATGTTATTTTTTTTCTGACTGCGATTATAAAACCATGCACCAGAATTCACTTCTTTCAACTCAGTAATGCATTTTGGATGTGTACCTAGAGTTTAAAGCAGAAAAACAGGAACTTTTAGAATTTTCATTTTTTTGACCAAAACGACAGGACCGGAGCTGATAAAAATGTTGATATGGATGTTATTTTTTTTCTGACTGCGATTTCAAAACCATGCACCAGAATTCACTTCTTTCAACTCAGTAATGCATTTTGGATGTGTACCTAGAGTTTAAAGCAGAAAAACAGGAACTTTTAGAATTTTCATTTTTTGACCAAAACGACAGGACCGGAGCTGATAAAAATGTTGATATGGATGTTATTTTTTTTCTGACTGCGATTTCAAAACCATGCACCAGAATTCACTTCTTTCAACTCAGTAATGCATTTTGGATGTGTACCTAGAGTTTAAAGCAGAAAAACAGGAACTTTTAGAATTTTCATTTTTTGACCAAAACGACAGGACCGGAGCTGATAAAAATGTTGATATGGATGTTATTTTTTTTCTGACTGCGATTTCAAAACCATGCACCAGAATTCACTTCTTTCAACTCAGTAATGCATTTTGGATGTGTACTTAGAGTTTAAAGCAGAAAAACAGGAACTTTTAGAATTTTCATTTTTTGACCAAAACGACAGGACCGGAGCTGATAAAAATGTTGATATGGATGTTATTTTTTTTCGGACTGCGATTTCAAAATCATGCACCAGAATTCACTTCTTTCAACTCAGTAATGCATTTTGGATGTGTACCTAGAGTTTAAAGCAGAAAAACAGGAACTTTTAGAATTTTCATTTTTTGACCAAAACGACAGGACCGGAGCTGATAAAAATGTTGATATGGATGTTATTTTTTTTCGGACTGCGATTTCAAAACCATGCACCAGAATTCACTTCTTTCAACTCAGTAATGCATTTTGGATGTGTACCTAGAGTTTAAAGCAGAAAAACAGGAACTTTTAGAATTTTCATTTTTTTACCAAAACGACAGGACCGGAGCTGATAAAAATGTTGATATGGATGTTATTTTTTTTCTGACTGCGGTTTCAAAACCATGCACCAGAATTCACTTCTTTCAACTCAGTAATGCATTTTGGATGTGTACCTAGAGTTTAAAGCAGAAAAACAGGAACTTTTCGAATTTTCATTTTTTGACCAAAACGACAGGACCGGAGCTGATAAAAATGTTGATATGGATGTAATTTTTTTTCTGACTGCGGTTTCAAAACCATGCACCAGAATCAACTTCTTTCAACTCAGTAATGCATTTTGGATGTGTACCTAGAGTTTAAAGCAGAAAAACAGGAACTTTTCGAATTTTCATTTTTTGACCAAAATGACAGGACCGGAGCTGATAAAAATGTTGATATGGATGTAATTTTTTTTCTGACTGCGGTTTCAAAACCATGCACCAGAATCAACTTCTTTCAACTCAGTAATGCATTTTGGATGTGTACCTAGAGTTTGAAGCAGAAAAACAGGAACTTTTCGAATTTTCATTTTTTGACCAAAACGACAGGACCGGAGCTGATAAAAATGTTGATATGGATGTTATTTTTTTTCTGACTGCGATTTCAAAACCATGCACCAGAATTCACTTCTTTCAACTCAGTAATGCATTTTGGATGTGTACCTAGAGTTTAAAGCAGAAAAACAGGAACTTTTAGAATTTTCATTTTTTGACCAAAACGACAGGACCGGAGCTGATAAAAATGTTGATATGGATGTTATTTTTTTTCTGACTGCGATTTCAAAACCATGCACCAGAATTCACTTCTTTCAACTCAGTAATGCATTTTGGATGTGTACCTAGAGTTTAAAGCAGAAAAACAGGAACTTTTAGAATTTTCATTTTTTGACCAAAACGACAGGACCGGAGCTGATAAAAATGTTGATATGGATGTTATTTTTTTTCTGACTGCGATTTCAAAACCATGCACCAGAATTCACTTCTTTCAACTCAGTAATGCATTTTGGATGTGTACCTAGAGTTTAAAGCAGAAAAACAGGAACTTTTAGAATTTTCATTTTTTGACCAAAACGACAGGACCAGAGCTGATAAAAATGTTGATATGGATGTTATTTTTTTTCTGACTGCGATTTCAAAACCATGCACCAGAATTCACTTCTTTCAACTCAGTAATGCATTTTGGATGTGTACCTAGAGTTTAAAGCAGAAAAACAGGAACTTTTAGAATTTTCATTTTTTGACCAAAATGACAGGACCGGAGCTGATAAAAATGTTGATATGGATGTAATTTTTTTTCTGACTGCGGTTTCAAAACCATGCACCAGAATCAACTTCTTTCAACTCAGTAATGCATTTTGGATGTGTACCTAGAGTTTGAAGCAGAAAAACAGGAACTTTTCGAATTTTCATTTTTTGACCAAAACGACAGGACCGGAGCTGATAAAAATGTTGATATGGATGTTATTTTTTTTCTGACTGCGATTTCAAAACCATGCACCAGAATTCACTTCTTTCAACTCAGTAATGCATTTTGGATGTGTACCTAGAGTTTAAAGCAGAAAAACAGGAACTTTTAGAATTTTCATTTTTTGACCAAAACGACAGGACCGGAGCTGATAAAAATGTTGATATGGATGTTATTTTTTTTCTGACTGCGATTTCAAAACCATGCACCAGAATTCACTTCTTTCAACTCAGTAATGCATTTTGGATGTGTACCTAGAGTTTAAAGCAGAAAAACAGGAACTTTTCGAATTTTCATTTTTTGACCAAAACGACAGGACCGGAGCTGATAAAAATGTTGATATGGATGTTATTTTTTTTCTGACTGCGATTTCAAAACCATGCACCAGAATTCACTTCTTTCAACTCAGTAATGCATTTTGGATGTGTACCTAGAGTTTAAAGCAGAAAAACAGGAACTTTTCGAATTTTCATTTTTTGACCAAAACGACAGGACCGGAGCTGATAAAAATGTTGATATGGATGTTATTTTTTTTCTGACTGCGATTTCAAAACCATGCACCAGAATTCACTTCTTTCAACTCAGTAATGCATTTTGGATGTGTACCTAGAGTTTAAAGCAGAAAAACAGGAACTTTTAGAATTTTCATTTTTTGACCAAAACGACAGGACCGGAGCTGATAAAAATGTTGATATGGATGTTATTTTTTTTCTGACTGCGATTTCAAAACCATGCACCAGAATTCACTTCTTTCAACTCAGTAATGCATTTTGGATGTGTACCTAGAGTTTAAAGCAGAAAAACAGGAACTTTTCGAATTTTCATTTTTTGACCAAAACGACAGGACCGGAGCTGATAAAAATGTTGATATGGATGTAATTTTTTTTCTGACTGCGGTTTCAAAACCATGCACCAGAATCAACTTCTTTCAACTCAGTAATGCATTTTGGATGTGTACCTAGAGTTTAAAGCAGAAAAACAGGAACTTTTCGAATTTTCATTTTTTGACCAAAACGACAGGACCGGAGCTGATAAAATTGTTGATATGGATGTTATTTTTTTTCTGACTGCGATTATAAAACCATGCACCAGAATTCACTTCTTTCAACTCAGTAATGCATTTTGGATGTGTACCTAGAGTTTAAAGCAGAAAAACAGGAACTTTTAGAATTTTCATTTTTTTGACCAAAACGACAGGACCGGAGCTGATAAAAATGTTGATATGGATGTTATTTTTTTTCTGACTGCGATTTCAAAACCATGCACCAGAATTCACTTCTTTCAACTCAGTAATGCATTTTGGATGTGTACCTAGAGTTTAAAGCAGAAAAACAGGAACTTTTAGAATTTTCATTTTTTGACCAAAACGACAGGACCGGAGCTGATAAAAATGTTGATATGGATGTTATTTTTTTTCTGACTGCGATTTCAAAACCATGCACCAGAATTCACTTCTTTCAACTCAGTAATGCATTTTGGATGTGTACCTAGAGTTTAAAGCAGAAAAACAGGAACTTTTAGAATTTTCATTTTTTGACCAAAACGACAGGACCGGAGCTGATAAAAATGTTGATATGGATGTTATTTTTTTTCTGACTGCGATTTCAAAACCATGCACCAGAATTCACTTCTTTCAACTCAGTAATGCATTTTGGATGTGTACTTAGAGTTTAAAGCAGAAAAACAGGAACTTTTAGAATTTTCATTTTTTGACCAAAACGACAGGACCGGAGCTGATAAAAATGTTGATATGGATGTTATTTTTTTTCGGACTGCGATTTCAAAATCATGCACCAGAATTCACTTCTTTCAACTCAGTAATGCATTTTGGATGTGTACCTAGAGTTTAAAGCAGAAAAACAGGAACTTTTAGAATTTTCATTTTTTGACCAAAACGACAGGACCGGAGCTGATAAAAATGTTGATATGGATGTTATTTTTTTTCGGACTGCGATTTCAAAACCATGCACCAGAATTCACTTCTTTCAACTCAGTAATGCATTTTGGATGTGTACCTAGAGTTTAAAGCAGAAAAACAGGAACTTTTAGAATTTTCATTTTTTTACCAAAACGACAGGACCGGAGCTGATAAAAATGTTGATATGGATGTTATTTTTTTTCTGACTGCGGTTTCAAAACCATGCACCAGAATTCACTTCTTTCAACTCAGTAATGCATTTTGGATGTGTACCTAGAGTTTAAAGCAGAAAAACAGGAACTTTTCGAATTTTCATTTTTTGACCAAAACGACAGGACCGGAGCTGATAAAAATGTTGATATGGATGTAATTTTTTTTCTGACTGCGGTTTCAAAACCATGCACCAGAATCAACTTCTTTCAACTCAGTAATGCATTTTGGATGTGTACCTAGAGTTTAAAGCAGAAAAACAGGAACTTTTCGAATTTTCATTTTTTGACCAAAACGACAGGACCGGAGCTGATAAAATTGTTGATATGGATGTTATTTTTTTTCTGACTGCGATTATAAAACCATGCACCAGAATTCACTTCTTTCAACTCAGTAATGCATTTTGGATGTGTACCTAGAGTTTAAAGCAGAAAAACAGGAACTTTTAGAATTTTCATTTTTTTGACCAAAACGACAGGACCGGAGCTGATAAAAATGTTGATATGGATGTTATTTTTTTTCTGACTGCGATTTCAAAACCATGCACCAGAATTCACTTCTTTCAACTCAGTAATGCATTTTGGATGTGTACCTAGAGTTTAAAGCAGAAAAACAGGAACTTTTAGAATTTTCATTTTTTGACCAAAACGACAGGACCGGAGCTGATAAAAATGTTGATATGGATGTTATTTTTTTTCTGACTGCGATTTCAAAACCATGCACCAGAATTCACTTCTTTCAACTCAGTAATGCATTTTGGATGTGTACCTAGAGTTTAAAGCAGAAAAACAGGAACTTTTAGAATTTTCATTTTTTGACCAAAACGACAGGACCGGAGCTGATAAAAATGTTGATATGGATGTTATTTTTTTTCTGACTGCGATTTCAAAACCATGCACCAGAATTCACTTCTTTCAACTCAGTAATGCATTTTGGATGTGTACTTAGAGTTTAAAGCAGAAAAACAGGAACTTTTAGAATTTTCATTTTTTGACCAAAACGACAGGACCGGAGCTGATAAAAATGTTGATATGGATGTTATTTTTTTTCGGACTGCGATTTCAAAATCATGCACCAGAATTCACTTCTTTCAACTCAGTAATGCATTTTGGATGTGTACCTAGAGTTTAAAGCAGAAAAACAGGAACTTTTAGAATTTTCATTTTTTGACCAAAACGACAGGACCGGAGCTGATAAAAATGTTGATATGGATGTTATTTTTTTTCGGACTGCGATTTCAAAACCATGCACCAGAATTCACTTCTTTCAACTCAGTAATGCATTTTGGATGTGTACCTAGAGTTTAAAGCAGAAAAACAGGAACTTTTAGAATTTTCATTTTTTTACCAAAACGACAGGACCGGAGCTGATAAAAATGTTGATATGGATGTTATTTTTTTTCTGACTGCGGTTTCAAAACCATGCACCAGAATTCACTTCTTTCAACTCAGTAATGCATTTTGGATGTGTACCTAGAGTTTAAAGCAGAAAAACAGGAACTTTTCGAATTTTCATTTTTTGACCAAAACGACAGGACCGGAGCTGATAAAAATGTTGATATGGATGTAATTTTTTTTCTGACTGCGGTTTCAAAACCATGCACCAGAATCAACTTCTTTCAACTCAGTAATGCATTTTGGATGTGTACCTAGAGTTTAAAGCAGAAAAACAGGAACTTTTCGAATTTTCATTTTTTGACCAAAATGACAGGACCGGAGCTGATAAAAATGTTGATATGGATGTAATTTTTTTTCTGACTGCGGTTTCAAAACCATGCACCAGAATCAACTTCTTTCAACTCAGTAATGCATTTTGGATGTGTACCTAGAGTTTGAAGCAGAAAAACAGGAACTTTTCGAATTTTCATTTTTTGACCAAAACGACAGGACCGGAGCTGATAAAAATGTTGATATGGATGTTATTTTTTTTCTGACTGCGATTTCAAAACCATGCACCAGAATTCACTTCTTTCAACTCAGTAATGCATTTTGGATGTGTACCTAGAGTTTAAAGCAGAAAAACAGGAACTTTTAGAATTTTCATTTTTTGACCAAAACGACAGGACCGGAGCTGATAAAAATGTTGATATGGATGTTATTTTTTTTCTGACTGCGATTTCAAAACCATGCACCAGAATTCACTTCTTTCAACTCAGTAATGCATTTTGGATGTGTACCTAGAGTTTAAAGCAGAAAAACAGGAACTTTTAGAATTTTCATTTTTTGACCAAAACGACAGGACCGGAGCTGATAAAAATGTTGATATGGATGTTATTTTTTTTCTGACTGCGATTTCAAAACCATGCACCAGAATTCACTTCTTTCAACTCAGTAATGCATTTTGGATGTGTACCTAGAGTTTAAAGCAGAAAAACAGGAACTTTTAGAATTTTCATTTTTTGACCAAAACGACAGGACCAGAGCTGATAAAAATGTTGATATGGATGTTATTTTTTTTCTGACTGCGATTTCAAAACCATGCACCAGAATTCACTTCTTTCAACTCAGTAATGCATTTTGGATGTGTACCTAGAGTTTAAAGCAGAAAAACAGGAACTTTTAGAATTTTCATTTTTTGACCAAAATGACAGGACCGGAGCTGATAAAAATGTTGATATGGATGTAATTTTTTTTCTGACTGCGGTTTCAAAACCATGCACCAGAATCAACTTCTTTCAACTCAGTAATGCATTTTGGATGTGTACCTAGAGTTTGAAGCAGAAAAACAGGAACTTTTCGAATTTTCATTTTTTGACCAAAACGACAGGACCGGAGCTGATAAAAATGTTGATATGGATGTTATTTTTTTTCTGACTGCGATTTCAAAACCATGCACCAGAATTCACTTCTTTCAACTCAGTAATGCATTTTGGATGTGTACCTAGAGTTTAAAGCAGAAAAACAGGAACTTTTAGAATTTTCATTTTTTGACCAAAACGACAGGACCGGAGCTGATAAAAATGTTGATATGGATGTTATTTTTTTTCTGACTGCGATTTCAAAACCATGCACCAGAATTCACTTCTTTCAACTCAGTAATGCATTTTGGATGTGTACCTAGAGTTTAAAGCAGAAAAACAGGAACTTTTCGAATTTTCATTTTTTGACCAAAACGACAGGACCGGAGCTGATAAAAATGTTGATATGGATGTTATTTTTTTTCTGACTGCGATTTCAAAACCATGCACCAGAATTCACTTCTTTCAACTCAGTAATGCATTTTGGATGTGTACCTAGAGTTTAAAGCAGAAAAACAGGAACTTTTCGAATTTTCATTTTTTGACCAAAACGACAGGACCGGAGCTGATAAAAATGTTGATATGGATGTTATTTTTTTTCTGACTGCGATTTCAAAACCATGCACCAGAATTCACTTCTTTCAACTCAGTAATGCATTTTGGATGTGTACCTAGAGTTTAAAGCAGAAAAACAGGAACTTTTAGAATTTTCATTTTTTGACCAAAACGACAGGACCGGAGCTGATAAAAATGTTGATATGGATGTTATTTTTTTTCTGACTGCGATTTCAAAACCATGCACCAGAATTCACTTCTTTCAACTCAGTAATGCATTTTGGATGTGTACCTAGAGTTTAAAGCAGAAAAACAGGAACTTTTAGAATTTTCATTTTTTGACCAAAACGACAGGACCGGAGCTGATAAAAATGTTGATATGGATGTTATTTTTTTTCTGACTGCGATTTCAAAACCATGCACCAGAATTCACTTCTTTCAACTCAGTAATGCATTTTGGATGTGTACCTAGAGTTTAAAGCAGAAAAACAGGAACTTTTAGAATTTTCATTTTTTGACCAAAACGACAGGACCGGAGCTGATAAAAATGTTGATATGGATGTTATTTTTTTTCTGACTGCGATTTCAAAACCATGCACCAGAATTCACTTCTTTCAACTCAGTAATGCATTTTGGATGTGTACCTAGAGTTTAAAGCAGAAAAACAGGAACTTTTAGAATTTTCATTTTTTGACCAAAACGACAGGACCGGAGCTGATAAAAATGTTGATATGGATGTTATTTTTTTTCTGACTGCGATTTCAAAACCATGCACCAGAATTCACTTCTTTCAACTCAGTAATGCATTTTGGATGTGTACCTAGAGTTTAAAGCAGAAAAACAGGAACTTTTCGAATTTTCATTTTTTGACCAAAACGACAGGACCGGAGCTGATAAAAATGTTGATATGGATGTTATTTTTTTTCTGACTGCGATTTCAAAACCATGCACCAGAATTCACTTCTTTCAACTCAGTAATGCATTTTGGATGTGTACCTAGAGTTTAAAGCAGAAAAACAGGAACTTTTCGAATTTTCATTTTTTGACCAAAATGACAGGACCGGAGCTGATAAAAATGTTGATATGGATGTTATTTTTTTTCTGACTGCGATTTCAAAACCATGCACCAGAATTCACTTCTTTCAACTCAGTAATGCATTTTGGATGTGTACCTAGAGTTTAAAGCAGAAAAACAGGAACTTTTAGAATTTTCATTTTTTGACCAAAACGACAGGACCGGAGCTGATAAAAATGTTGATATGGATGTTATTTTTTTTCTGACTGCGATTTCAAAACCATGCACCAGAATTCACTTCTTTCAACTCAGTAATGCATTTTGGATGTGTACCTAGAGTTTAAAGCAGAAAAACAGGAACTTTTAGAATTTTCATTTTTTGACCAAAACGACAGGACCGGAGCTGATAAAAATGTTGATATGGATGTTATTTTTTTTCTGACTGCGATTTCAAAACCATGCACCAGAATTCACTTCTTTCAACTCAGTAATGCATTTTGGATGTGTACCTAGAGTTTAAAGCAGAAAAACAGGAACTTTTAGAATTTTCATTTTTTGACCAAAACGACAGGTCCGGAGCTGATAAAAAGTTGATATGGATGTAATTTTTTTTCTGACTGCGATTTCAAAACCATGCACCAGAATTCACTTCTTTCAACTCAGTAATGCATTTTGGATGTGTACCTAGAGTTTAAAGCAGAAAAACAGGAACTTTTCGAATTTTCATTTTTTGACCAAAATGACAGGACCGGAGCTGATAAAAATGTTGATATGGATGTTATTTTTTTTCTGACTGCGATTTCAAAACCATGCACCAGAATTCACTTCTTTCAACTCAGTAATGCATTTTGGATGTGTACCTAGAGTTTAAAGCAGAAAAACAGGAACTTTTAGAATTTTCATTTTTTGACCAAAACGACAGGACCGGAGCTGATAAAAATGTTGATATGGATGTTATTTTTTTTCTGACTGCGATTTCAAAACCATGCACCAGAATTCACTTCTTTCAACTCAGTAATGCATTTTGGATGTGTACCTAGAGTTTAAAGCAGAAAAACAGGAACTTTTAGAATTTTTATTTTTTGACCAAAACGACAGGACCGGAGCTGATAAAAATGTTGATATGGATGTTATTTTTTTTCTGACTGCGATTTCAAAACCATGCACCAGAATTCACTTCTTTCAACTCAGTAATGCATTTTGGATGTGTACCTAGAGTTTAAAGCAGAAAAACAGGAACTTTTAGAATTTTCATTTTTTGACCAAAACGACAGGACCGGAGCTGATAAAAATGTTGATATGGATGTTATTTTTTTTCTGACTGCGATTTCAAAACCATGCACCAGAATTCACTTCTTTCAACTCAGTAATGCATTTTGGATGTGTACCTAGAGTTTAAAGCAGAAAAACAGGAACTTTTAGAATTTTCATTTTTTGACCAAAACGACAGGACCGGAGCTGATAAAAATGTTGATATGGATGTTATTTTTTTTCTGACTGCGATTTCAAAACCATGCACCAGAATTCACTTCTTTCAACTCAGTAATGCATTTTGGATGTGTACCTAGAGTTTAAAGCAGAAAAACAGGAACTTTTAGAATTTTCATTTTTTGACCAAAACGACAGGTCCGGAGCTGATAAAAAGTTGATATGGATGTAATTTTTTTTCTGACTGCGATTTCAAAACCATGCACCAGAATTCACTTCTTTCAACTCAGTAATGCATTTTGGATGTGTACCTAGAGTTTAAAGCAGAAAAACAGGAACTTTTCGAATTTTCATTTTTTGACCAAAATGACAGGACCGGAGCTGATAAAAATGTTGATATGGATGTAATTTTTTTTCTGACTGCGGTTTCAAAACCATGCACCAGAATCAACTTCTTTCAACTCAGTAATGCATTTTGGATGTGTACCTAGAGTTTAAAGCAGAAAAACAGGAACTTTTCGAATTTTCATTTTTTGACCAAAACGACAGGACCGGAGCTGATAAAAATGTTGATATGGATGTTATTTTTTTTCTGACTGCGATTTCAAAACCATGCACCAGAATTCACTTCTTTCAACTCAGTAATGCATTTTGGATGTGTACCTAGAGTTTAAAGCAGAAAAACAGGAACTTTTAGAATTTTCATTTTTTGACCAAAACGACAGGACCGGAGCTGATAAAAATGTTGATATGGATGTTATTTTTTTTCTGACTGCGATTTCAAAACCATGCACCAGAATTCACTTCTTTCAACTCAGTAATGCATTTTGGATGTGTACCTAGAGTTTAAAGCAGAAAAACAGGAACTTTTCGAATTTTCATTTTTTGACCAAAACGACAGGACCGGAGCTGATAAAAATGTTGATATGGATGTTATTTTTTTTCTGACTGCGATTTCAAAACCATGCACCAGAATTCACTTCTTTCAACTCAGTAATGCATTTTGGATGTGTACCTAGAGTTTAAAGCAGAAAAACAGGAACTTTTCGAATTTTCATTTTTTGACCAAAACGACAGGACCGGAGCTGATAAAAATGTTGATATGGATGTTATTTTTTTTCTGACTGCGATTTCAAAACCATGCACCAGAATTCACTTCTTTCAACTCAGTAATGCATTTTGGATGTGTACCTAGAGTTTAAAGCAGAAAAACAGGAACTTTTCGAATTTTCATTTTTTGACCAAAACGACAGGACCGGAGCTGATAAAAATGTTGATATGGATGTTATTTTTTTTCTGACTGCGATTTCAAAACCATGCACCAGAATTCACTTCTTTCAACTCAGTAATGCATTTTGGATGTGTACCTAGAGTTTAAAGCAGAAAAACAGGAACTTTTAGAATTTTCATTTTTTGACCAAAACGACAGGTCCGGAGCTGATAAAAAGTTGATATGGATGTAATTTTTTTTCTGACTGCGATTTCAAAACCATGCACCAGAATTCACTTCTTTCAACTCAGTAATGCATTTTGGATGTGTACCTAGAGTTTAAAGCAGAAAAACAGGAACTTTTCGAATTTTAATTTTTTGACCAAAATGACAGGACCGGAGCTGATAAAAATGTTGATATGGATGTAATTTTTTTTCTGACTGCGGTTTCAAAACCATGCACCAGAATCAACTTCTTTCAACTCAGTAATGCATTTTGGATGTGTACCTAGAGTTTAAAGCAGAAAAACAGGAACTTTTCGAATTTTCATTTTTTGACCAAAACGACAGGACCGGAGCTGATAAAATTGTTGATATGGATGTTATTTTTTTTCTGACTGCGATTTCAAAACCATGCACCAGAATTCACTTCTTTCAACTCAGTAATGCATTTTGGATGTGTACCTAGAGTTTAAAGCAGAAAAACAGGAACTTTTAGAATTTTCATTTTTTGACCAAAACGACAGGACCGGAGCTGATAAAAATGTTGATATGGATGTTATTTTTTTTTCTGACTGCGATTTCAAAACCATGCACCAGAATTCACTTCTTTCAACTCAGTAATGCATTTTGGATGTGTACCTAGAGTTTAAAGCAGAAAAACAGGAACTTTTCGAATTTTCATTTTTTGACCAAAACGACAGGACCGGAGCTGATAAAAATGTTGATATGGATGTTATTTTTTTTCTGACTGCGATTTCAAAACCATGCACCAGAATTCACTTCTTTCAACTCAGTAATGCATTTTGAATGTGTACCTAGAGTTTAAAGCAGAAAAACAGGAACTTTTCGAATTTTCATTTTTTGACCAAAACGACAGGACCGGAGCTGATAAAAATGTTGATATGGATGTTATTTTTTTTCTGACTGCGATTTCAAAACCATGCACCAGAATTCACTTCTTTCAACTCAGTAATGCATTTTGGATGTGTACCTAGAGTTTAAAGCAGAAAAACAGGAACTTTTCGAATTTTCATTTTTTGACCAAAACGACAGGACCGGAGCTGATAAAAATGTTGATATGGATGTTATTTTTTTTCTGACTGCGATTTCAAAACCATGCACCAGAATTCACTTCTTTCAACTCAGTAATGCATTTTGGATGTGTACCTAGAGTTTAAAGCAGAAAAACAGGAACTTTTAGAATTTTCATTTTTTGACCAAAACGACAGGACCGGAGCTGATAAAAATGTTGATATGGATGTTATTTTTTTTCTGACTGCGATTTCAAAACCATGCACCAGAATTCACTTCTTTCAACTCAGTAATGCATTTTGGATGTGTACCTAGAGTTTAAAGCAGAAAAACAGGAACTTTTAGAATTTTCATTTTTTGACCAAAACGACAGGTCCGGAGCTGATAAAAAGTTGATATGGATGTAATTTTTTTTCTGACTGCGATTTCAAAACCATGCACCAGAATTCACTTCTTTCAACTCAGTAATGCATTTTGGATGTGTACCTAGAGTTTAAAGCAGAAAAACAGGAACTTTTCGAATTTTCATTTTTTGACCAAAATGACAGGACCGGAGCTGATAAAAATGTTGATATGGATGTAATTTTTTTTCTGACTGCGGTTTCAAAACCATGCACCAGAATCAACTTCTTTCAACTCAGTAATGCATTTTGGATGTGTACCTAGAGTTTAAAGCAGAAAAACAGGAACTTTTAGAATTTTCATTTTTTGACCAAAACGACAGGACCGGAGCTGATAAAAATGTTGATATGGATGTTATTTTTTTTCTGACTGCGATTTCAAAACCATGCACCAGAATTCACTTCTTTCAACTCAGTAATGCATTTTGGATGTGTACCTAGAGTTTAAAGCAGAAAAACAGGAACTTTTAGAATTTTCATTTTTTGACCAAAACGACAGGACCGGAGCTGATAAAAATGTTGATATGGATGTTATTTTTTTTCTGACTGCGATTTCAAAACCATGCACCAGAATTCACTTCTTTCAACTCAGTAATGCATTTTGGATGTGTACCTAGAGTTTAAAGCAGAAAAACAGGAACTTTTCGAATTTTCATTTTTTGACCAAAACGACAGGACCGGAGCTGATAAAAATGTTGATATGGATGTTATTTTTTTTCTGACTGCGATTTCAAAACCATGCACCAGAATTCACTTCTTTCAACTCAGTAATGCATTTTGGATGTGTACCTAGAGTTTAAAGCAGAAAAACAGGAACTTTTCGAATTTTCATTTTTTGACCAAAACGACAGGACCGGAGCTGATAAAAATGTTGATATGGATGTTATTTTTTTTCTGACTGCGATTTCAAAACCATGCACCAGAATTCACTTCTTTCAACTCAGTAATGCATTTTGGATGTGTACCTAGAGTTTAAAGCAGAAAAACAGGAACTTTTAGAATTTTCATTTTTTGACCAAAACGACAGGTCCGGAGCTGATAAAAAGTTGATATGGATGTAATTTTTTTTCTGACTGCGATTTCAAAACCATGCACCAGAATTCACTTCTTTCAACTCAGTAATGCATTTTGGATGTGTACCTAGAGTTTAAAGCAGAAAAACAGGAACTTTTCGAATTTTCATTTTTTGACCAAAATGACAGGACCGGAGCTGATAAAAATGTTGATATGGATGTAATTTTTTTTCTGACTGCGATTTCAAAACCATGCACCAGAATTCACTTCTTTCAACTCAGTAATGAATTTTGGATGTGTACCTAGAGTTTAAAGCAGAAAAACAGGAACTTTTAGAATTTTCATTTTTTGACCAAAGCGACATGACCGGAGCTGATAAAAATGTTAATATGGATGTTATTTTTTTTCTGACTGCGATTTCAAAACCATGCACCAGAATTCACTTCTTTCAACTCAGTAATGCATTTTGGATGTGTACCTAGAGTTTAAAGCAGAAAAACAGGAACTTTTAGAATTTTCATTTTTTTGACCAAAACGACAGGACCGGAGCTGATAAAAATGTTGATATGGATGTTATTTTTTTTCTGACTGCGATTTCAAAACCATGCACCAGAATTCACTTCTTTCAACTCAGTAATGCATTTTGGATGTGTACCTAGAGTTTAAAGCAGAAAAACAGGAACTTTTAGAATTTTCATTTTTTGACCAAAACGACAGGACCGGAGCTGATAAAAATGTTGATATGGATGTTATTTTTTTTCTGACTGCGATTTCAAAACCATGCACCAGAATTCACTTCTTTCAACTCAGTAATGCATTTTGGATGTGTACCTAGAGTTTAAAGCAGAAAAACAGGAACTTTTCGAATTTTCATTTTTTTGACCAAAACGACAGGACCGGAGCTGATAAAATTGTTGATATGGATGTTATTTTTTTTCTGACTGCGATTTCAAAACCATGCACCAGAATTCACTTCTTTCAACTCAGTAATGCATTTTGGATGTGTACCTAGAGTTTAAAGCAGAAAAAACAGGAACTTTTAGAATTTTCATTTTTTTGACCAAAACGACAGGACCGGAGCTGATAAAAATGTTGATATGGATGTTATTTTTTTTCTGACTGCGATTTCAAAACCATGCACCAGAATTCACTTCTTTCAACTCAGTAATGCATTTTGGATGTGTACCTAGAGTTTAAAGCAGAAAAACAGGAACTTTTCGAATTTTCATTTTTTGACCAAAATGACAGGACCGGAGCTGATAAAAATGTTGATATGGATGTAATTTTTTTTCTGACTGCGGTTTCAAAACCATGCACCAGAATCAACTTCTTTCAACTCAGTAATGCATTTTGGATGTGTACCTAGAGTTTGAAGCAGAAAAACAGGAACTTTTCGAATTTTCATTTTTTGACCAAAACGACAGGACCGGAGCTGATAAAAATGTTGATATGGATGTTATTTTTTTCTGACTGCGATTTCAAAACCATGCACCAGAATTCACTTCTTTCAACTCAGTAATGCATTTTGGATGTGTACCTAGAGTTTAAAGCAGAAAAACAGGAACTTTTAGAATTTTCATTTTTTGACCAAAACGACAGGACCGGAGCTGATAAAAATGTTGATATGGATGTTATTTTTTTTCTGACTGTGATTTCAAAACCATGCACCAGAATTCACTTCTTTCAACTCAGTAATGCATTTTGGATGTGTACCTAGAGTTTAAAGCAGAAAAACAGGAACTTTTAGAATTTTCATTTTTTGACCAAAACGACAGGACCGGAGCTGATAAAAATGTTGATATGGATGTTATTTTTTTTCTGACTGCGATTTCAAAACCATGCACCAGAATTCACTTCTTTCAACTCAGTAATGCATTTTGGATGTGTACCTAGAGTTTAAAGCAGAAAAACAGGAACTTTTAGAATTTTCATTTTTTGACCAAAACGACAGGTCCGGAGCTGATAAAAAGTTGATATGGATGTAATTTTTTTTCTGACTGCGATTTCAAAACCATGCACCAGAATTCACTTCTTTCAACTCAGTAATGCATTTTGGATGTGTACCTAGAGTTTAAAGCAGAAAAACAGGAACTTTTCGAATTTTCATTTTTTGACCAAAATGACAGGACCGGAGCTGATAAAAATGTTGATATGGATGTAATTTTTTTTTCTGACTGCGATTTCAAAACCATGCACCAGAATTCACTTCTTTCAACTCAGTAATGCATTTTGGATGTGTACCTAGAGTTTAAAGCAGAAAAACAGGAACTTTTAGAATTTTCATTTTTTGACCAAAGCGACATGACCGGAGCTGATAAAAATGTTAATATGGATGTTATTTTTTTTCTGACTGCGATTTCAAAACCATGCACCAGAATTCACTTCGTTCAACTCAGTAATGCATTTTGGATGTGTACCTAGAGTTTAAAGCAGAAAAACAGGAACTTTTCGAATTTTCATTTTTTGACCAAAACGACAGGACCGGAGCTGATAAAATTGTTGATATGGATGTTATTTTTTTTCTGACTGCGATTTCAAAACCATGCACCAGAATTCACTTCTTTCAACTCAGTAATGCATTTTGGATGTGTACCTAGAGTTTAAAGCAGAAAAACAGGAACTTTTAGAATTTTCATTTTTTGACCAAAACGACAGGACCGGAGCTGATAAAAATGTTGATATGGATGTTATTTTTTTTCTGACTGCGATTTCAAAACCATGCACCAGAATTCACTTCTTTCAACTCAGTAATGCATTTTGGATGTGTACCTAGAGTTTAAAGCAGAAAAACAGGAACTTTTAGAATTTTCATTTTTTGACCAAAACGACAGGACCGGAGCTGATAAAAATGTTGATATGGATGTTATTTTTTTTCTGACTGCGATTTCAAAACCATGCACCAGAATTCACTTCTTTCAACTCAGTAATGCATTTTGGATGTGTACCTAGAGTTTAAAGCAGAAAAACAGGAACTTTTAGAATTTTCATTTTTTTGACCAAAACGACAGGACCGGAGCTGATAAAAATGTTGATATGGATGTTATTTTTTTTCTGACTGCGATTTCAAAACCATGCACCAGAATTCACTTCTTTCAACTCAGTAATGCATTTTGGATGTGTACCTAGAGTTTAAAGCAGAAAAACAGGAACTTTTAGAATTTTCATTTTTTGACCAAAACGACAGGACCGGAGCTGATAAAAATGTTGATATGGATGTTATTTTTTTTCTGACTGCGATTTCAAAACCATGCACCAGAATTCACTTCTTTCAACTCAGTAATGCATTTTGGATGTGTACCTAGAGTTTAAAGCAGAAAAACAGGAACTTTTAGAATTTTCATTTTTTGACCAAAACGACAGGACCGGAGCTGATAAAAATGTTGATATGGATGTTATTTTTTTTCTGACTGCGATTTCAAAACCATGCACCAGAATTCACTTCTTTCAACTCAGTAATGCATTTTGGATGTGTACCTAGAGTTTAAAGCAGAAAAACAGGAACTTTTAGAATTTTCATTTTTTGACCAAAACGACAGGACCGGAGCTGATAAAAATGTTGATATGGATGTTATTTTTTTTCTGACTGCGATTTCAAAACCATGCACCATAATTCACTTCTTTCAACTCAGTAATGCATTTTGGATGTGTACCTAGAGTTTAAAGCAGAAAAACAGGAACTTTTAGAATTTTCATTTTTTGACCAAAGCGACATGACCGGAGCTGATGAAAATGTTAATATGGATGTTATTTTTTTTCTGACTGCGATTTCAAAACCATGCACCAGAATTCACTTCGTTCAACTCAGTAATGCATTTTGGATGTGTACCTAGAGTTTAAAGCAGAAAAACAGGAACTTTTCGAATTTTCATTTTTTGACCAAAACGACAGGACCGGAGCTGATAAAAATGTTGATATGGATGTAATTTTTTTTCTGACTGCGGTTTCAAAACCATGCACCAGAATCAACTTCTTTCAACTCAGTAATGCATTTTGGATGTGTACCTAGAGTTTAAAGCAGAAAAACAGGAACTTTTCGAATTTTCATTTTTTGACCAAAACGACAGGACCGGAGCTGATAAAATTGTTGATATGGATGTTATTTTTTTTCTGACTGCGATTTCAAAACCATGCACCAGAATTCACTTCTTTCAACTCAGTAATGCATTTTGGATGTGTACCTAGAGTTTAAAGCAGAAAAACAGGAACTTTTAGAATTTTCATTTTTTGACCAAAACGACAGTACCGGAGCTGATAAAAATGTTGATATGGATGTTATTTTTTTTCTGACTGCGATTTCAAAACCATGCACCAGAATTCACTTCTTTCAACTCAGTAATGCATTTTGGATGTGTACCTAGAGTTTAAAGCAGAAAAACAGGAACTTTTAGAATTTTCATTTTTTTGACCAAAACGACAGGACCGGAGCTGATAAAAATGTTGATATGGATGTTATTTTTTTTCTGACTGCGATTTCAAAACCATGCACCAGAATTCACTTCTTTCAACTCAGTAATGCATTTTGGATGTGTACCTAGAGTTTAAAGCAGAAAAACAGGAACTTTTAGAATTTTCATTTTTTGACCAAAACGACAGGACCGGAGCTGATAAAAATGTTGATATGGATGTTATTTTTTTTCTGACTGCGATTTCAAAACCATGCACCAGAATTCACTTCTTTCAACTCAGTAATGCATTTTGGATGTGTACCTAGAGTTTAAAGCAGAAAAACAGGAACTTTTAGAATTTTCATTTTTTGACCAAAACGACAGGACCGGAGCTGATAAAAATGTTGATATGGATGTTATTTTTTTTCTGACTGCGATTTCAAAACCATGCACCAGAATTCACTTCTTTCAACTCAGTAATGCATTTTGGATGTGTACCTAGAGTTTAAAGCAGAAAAACAGGAACTTTTCGAATTTTCATTTTTTGACCAAAACGACAGGACCGGAGCTGATAAAAATGTTGATATGGATGTAATTTTTTTTCTGACTGCGGTTTCAAAACCATGCACCAGAATCAACTTCTTTCAACTCAGTAATGCATTTTGGATGTGTACCTAGAGTTTAAAGCAGAAAAACAGGAACTTTTAGAATTTTTATTTTTTGACCAAAACGACAGGACCGGAGCTGATAAAAATGTTGATATGGATGTTATTTTTTTCTGACTGCGATTTCAAAACCATGCACCAGAATTCACTTCTTTCAACTCAGTAATGCATTTTGGATGTGTACCTAGAGTTTAAAGCAGAAAAACAGGAACTTTTAGAATTTTCATTTTTTGACCAAAACGACAGGTCCGGAGCTGATAAAAAGTTGATATGGATGTAATTTTTTTTCTGACTGCGATTTCAAAACCATGCACCAGAATTCACTTCTTTCAACTCAGTAATGCATTTTGGATGTGTACCTAGAGTTTAAAGCAGAAAAACAGGAACTTTTAGAATTTTCATTTTTTGACCAAAGCGACATGACCGGAGCTGATAAAAATGTTAATATATATGTTATTTTTTTTCTGACTGCGATTTCAAAACCATGCACCAGAATTCACTTCGTTCAACTCAGTAATGCATTTTGGATGTGTACCTAGAGTTTAAAGCAGAAAAACAGGAACTTTTCGAATTTTCATTTTTTGACCAAAACGACAAGACCGGAGCTGATAAAATTGTTGATATGGATGTTATTTTTTTTCTGACTGCGATTTCAAAACCATGCACCAGAATTCACTTCTTTCAACTCAGTAATGCATTTTGGATGTGTACCTAGAGTTTAAAGCAGAAAAACAGGAACTTTTAGAATTTTCATTTTTTGACCAAAACGACAGGACCGGAGCTGATAAAAATGTTGATATGGATGTTATTTTTTTTCTGACTGCGATTTCAAAACCATGCACCAGAATTCACTTCTTTCAACTCAGTAATGCATTTTGGATGTGTACCTAGAGTTTAAAGCAGAAAAACAGGAATTTTTAGAATTTTCATTTTTTGACCAAAACGACAGGACCGGAGCTGATAAAAATGTTGATATGGATGTTATTTTTTTCTGACTGCGATTTCAAAACCATGCACCAGAATTCACTTCTTTCAACTCAGTAATGCATTTTGGATGTGTACCTAGAGTTTAAAGCAGAAAAACAGGAACTTTTAGAATTTTCATTTTTTTGACCAAAACGACAGGACCGGAGCTGATAAAAATGTTGATATGGATGTTATTTTTTTTCTGACTGCGATTTCAAAACCATGCACCAGAATTCACTTCTTTCAACTCAGTAATGCATTTTGGATGTGTACCTAGAGTTTAAAGCAGAAAAACAGGAACTTTTAGAATTTTCATTTTTTGACCAAAACGACAGGACCGGAGCTGATAAAAATGTTGATATGGATGTTATTTTTTTTCTGACTGCGATTTCAAAACCATGCACCAGAATTCACTTCTTTCAACTCAGTAATGCATTTTGGATGTGTACCTAGAGTTTAAAGCAGAAAAACAGGAACTTTTAGAATTTTCATTTTTTGACCAAAACGACAGGACCGGAGCTGATAAAAATGTTGATATGGATGTTATTTTTTTTCTGACTGCGATTTCAAAACCATGCACCAGAATTCACTTCTTTCAACTCAGTAATGCATTTTGGATGTGTACCTAGAGTTTAAAGCAGAAAAACAGGAACTTTTAGAATTTTCATTTTTTGACCAAAGCGACATGACCGGAGCTGATAAAAATGTTAATATGGATGTTATTTTTTTTCTGACTGCGATTTCAAAACCATGCACCAGAATTCACTTCGTTCAACTCAGTAATGCATTTTGGATGTGTACCTAGAGTTTAAAGCAGAAAAACAGGAACTTTTCGAATTTTCATTTTTTGACCAAAACGACAGGACCGGAGCTGATAAAAATGTTGATATGGATGTAATTTTTTTTCTGACTGCGGTTTCAAAACCATGCACCAGAATCAACTTCTTTCAACTCAGTAATGCATTTTGGATGTGTACCTAGAGTTTAAAGCAGAAAACAGGAACTTTTCGAATTTTCATTTTTTGACCAAAACGACAGGACCGGAGCTGATAAAATTGTTGATATGGATGTTATTTTTTTTCTGACTGCGATTTCAAAACCATGCACCAGAATTCACTTCTTTCAACTCAGTAATGCATTTTGGATGTGTACCTAGAGTTTAAAGCAGAAAAACAGGAACTTTTAGAATTTTCATTTTTTGACCAAAACGACAGGACCGGAGCTGATAAAAATGTTGATATGGATGTTATTTTTTTTCTGACTGCGATTTCAAAACCATGCACCAGAATTCACTTCTTTCAACTCAGTAATGCATTTTGGATGTGTACCTAGAGTTTAAAGCAGAAAAACAGGAACTTTTCGAATTTTCATTTTTTGACCAAAACGACAGGACCGGAGCTGATAAAAATGTTGATATGGATGTTATTTTTTTTCTGACTGCGATTTCAAAACCATGCACCAGAATTCACTTCTTTCAACTCAGTAATGCATTTTGGATGTGTACCTAGAGTTTAAAGCAGAAAAACAGGAACTTTTCGAATTTTCATTTTTTGACCAAAACGACAGGACCGGAGCTGATAAAAATGTTGATATGGATGTTATTTTTTTTCTGACTGCGATTTCAAAACCATGCACCAGAATTCACTTCTTTCAACTCAGTAATGCATTTTGGATGTGTACCTAGAGTTTAAAGCAGAAAAACAGGAACTTTTAGAATTTTCATTTTTTGACCAAAACGACAGGTCCGGAGCTGATAAAAAGTTGATATGGATGTAATTTTTTTTCTGACTGCGATTTCAAAACCATGCACCAGAATTCACTTCTTTCAACTCAGTAATGCATTTTGGATGTGTACCTAGAGTTTAAAGCAGAAAAACAGGAACTTTTCGAATTTTCATTTTTTGACCAAAATGACAGGACCGGAGCTGATAAAAATGTTGATATGGATGTAATTTTTTTTCTGACTGCGATTTCAAAACCATGCACCAGAATTCACTTCTTTCAACTCAGTAATGCATTTTGGATGTGTACCTAGAGTTTAAAGCAGAAAAACAGGAACTTTTAGAATTTTCATTTTTTGACCAAAGCGACATGACCGGAGCTGATAAAAATGTTAATATGGATGTTATTTTTTTTCTGACTGCGATTTCAAAACCATGCACCAGAATTCACTTCTTTCAACTCAGTAATGCATTTTGGATGTGTACCTAGAGTTTTAAAGCAGAAAAACAGGAACTTTTAGAATTTTCATTTTTTTGACCAAAACGACAGGACCGGAGCTGATAAAAATGTTGATATGGGATGTTATTTTTTTTCTGACTGCGATTTCAAAACCATGCACCAGAATTCACTTCTTTCAACTCAGTAATGCATTTTGGATGTGTACCTAGAGTTTAAAGCAGAAAAACAGGAACTTTTAGAATTTTCATTTTTTGACCAAAACGACAGGACCGGAGCTGATAAAAATGTTGATATGGATGTTATTTTTTTTCTGACTGCGATTTCAAAACCATGCACCAGAATTCACTTCTTTCAACTCAGTAATGCATTTTGGATGTGTACCTAGAGTTTAAAGCAGAAAAACAGGAACTTTTCGAATTTTCATTTTTTGACCAAAACGACAGGACCGGAGCTGATAAAATTGTTGATATGGATGTTATTTTTTTTCTGACTGCGATTTCAAAACCATGCACCAGAATTCACTTCTTTCAACTCAGTAATGCATTTTGGATGTGACCTAGAGTTTAAAGCAGAAAAACAGGAACTTTTAGAATTTTCATTTTTTTGACCAAAACGACAGGACCGGAGCTGATAAAAATGTTGATATGGATGTTATTTTTTTTCTGACTGCGATTTCAAAACCATGCACCAGAATTCACTTCTTTCAACTCAGTAATGCATTTTGGATGTGTACCTTGAGTTTAAAGCAGAAAAACAGGAACTTTTAGAATTTTCATTTTTTGACCAAAACGACAAGACCGGAGCTGATAAAAATGTTGATATGGATGTTATTTTTTTTCTGACTGCGATTTCAAAACCATGCACCAGAATTCACTTCTTTCAACTCAGTAATGCATTTTGGATGTGTACCTAGAGTTTAAAGCAGAAAAACAGGAACTTTTAGAATTTTCATTTTTTGACCAAAACGACAGGACCGGAGCTGATAAAAATGTTGATATGGATGTTATTTTTTTTCTGACTGCGATTTCAAAACCATGCACCAGAATTCACTTCTTTCAACTCAGTAATGCATTTTGGATGTGTACCTAGAGTTTAAAGCAGAAAAACAGGAACTTTTCGAATTTTCATTTTTTGACCAAAATGACAGGACCGGAGCTGATAAAAATGTTGATATGGATGTAATTTTTTTTCTGACTGCGGTTTCAAAACCATGCACCAGAATCAACTTCTTTCAACTCAGTAATGCATTTTGGATGTGTACCTAGAGTTTGAAGCAGAAAAACAGGAACTTTTCGAATTTTCATTTTTTGACCAAAACGACAGGACCGGAGCTGATAAAAATGTTGATATGGATGTTATTTTTTTTCTGACTGCGATTTCAAAACCATGCACCAGAATTCACTTCTTTCAACTCAGTAATGCATTTTGGATGTGTACCTAGAGTTTAAAGCAGAAAAACAGGAACTTTTAGAATTTTCATTTTTTGACCAAAACGACAGGACCGGAGCTGATAAAAATGTTGATATGGATGTTATTTTTTTTCTGACTGTGATTTCAAAACCATGCACCAGAATTCACTTCTTTCAACTCAGTAATGCATTTTGGATGTGTACCTAGAGTTTAAAGCAGAAAAACAGGAACTTTTAGAATTTTCATTTTTTGACCAAAACGACAGGACCGGAGCTGATAAAAATGTTGATATGGATGTTATTTTTTTTCTGACTGCGATTTCAAAACCATGCACCAGAATTCACTTCTTTCAACTCAGTAATGCATTTTGGATGTGTACCTAGAGTTTAAAGCAGAAAAACAGGAACTTTTAGAATTTTCATTTTTTGACCAAAACGACAGGTCCGGAGCTGATAAAAAGTTGATATGGATGTAATTTTTTTTCTGACTGCGATTTCAAAACCATGCACCAGAATTCACTTCTTTCAACTCAGTAATGCATTTTGGATGTGTACCTAGAGTTTAAAGCAGAAAAACAGGAACTTTTAGAATTTTCATTTTTTGACCAAAATGACAGGACCGGAGCTGATAAAAATGTTGATATGGATGTAATTTTTTTTCTGACTGCGATTTCAAAACCATGCACCAGAATTCACTTCTTTCAACTCAGTAATGCATTTTGGATGTGTACCTAGAGTTTAAAGCAGAAAAACAGGAACTTTTAGAATTTTCATTTTTTGACCAAAGCGACATGACCGGAGCTGATAAAAATGTTAATATGGATGTTATTTTTTTTCTGACTGCGATTTCAAAACCATGCACCAGAATTCACTTCGTTCAACTCAGTAATGCATTTTGGATGTGTACCTAGAGTTTAAAGCAGAAAAACAGGAACTTTTCGAATTTTCATTTTTTGACCAAAACGACAGGACCGGAGCTGATAAAATTGTTGATATGGATGTTATTTTTTTTCTGACTGCGATTTCAAAACCATGCACCAGAATTCACTTCTTTCAACTCAGTAATGCATTTTGGATGTGTACCTAGAGTTTAAAGCAGAAAAACAGGAACTTTTAGAATTTTCATTTTTTGACCAAAACGACAGGACCGGAGCTGATAAAAATGTTGATATGGATGTTATTTTTTTTCTGACTGCGATTTCAAAACCATGCACCAGAATTCACTTCTTTCAACTCAGTAATGCATTTTGGATGTGTACCTAGAGTTTAAAGCAGAAAAACAGGAACTTTTAGAATTTTCATTTTTTGACCAAAACGACAGGACCGGAGCTGATAAAAATGTTGATATGGATGTTATTTTTTTTCTGACTGCGGTTTCAAAACCATGCACCAGAATTCACTTCTTTCAACTCAGTAATGCATTTTGGATGTGTACCTAGAGTTTAAAGCAGAAAAACAGGAACTTTTAGAATTTTCATTTTTTTGACCAAAACGACAGGACCGGAGCTGATAAAAATGTTGATATGGATGTTATTTTTTTTCTGACTGCGATTTCAAAACCATGCACCAGAATTCACTTCTTTCAACTCAGTAATGCATTTTGGATGTGTACCTAGAGTTTAAAGCAGAAAAACAGGAACTTTTAGAATTTTCATTTTTTGACCAAAACGACAGGACCGGAGCTGATAAAAATGTTGATATGGATGTTATTTTTTTTCTGACTGCGATTTCAAAACCATGCACCAGAATTCACTTCTTTCAACTCAGTAATGCATTTTGGATGTGTACCTAGAGTTTAAAGCAGAAAAACAGGAACTTTTAGAATTTTCATTTTTTGACCAAAACGACAGGACCGGAGCTGATAAAAATGTTGATATGGATGTTATTTTTTTTCTGACTGCGATTTCAAAACCATGCACCAGAATTCACTTCTTTCAACTCAGTAATGCATTTTGGATGTGTACCTAGAGTTTAAAGCAGAAAAACAGGAACTTTTAGAATTTTCATTTTTTGACCAAAACGACAGGACCGGAGCTGATAAAAATGTTGATATGGATGTTATTTTTTTTCTGACTGCGATTTCAAAACCATGCACCAGAATTCACTTCTTTCAACTCAGTAATGCATTTTGGATGTGTACCTAGAGTTTAAAGCAGAAAAACAGGAACTTTTAGAATTTTCATTTTTTGACCAAAGCGACATGACCGGAGCTGATGAAAATGTTAATATGGATGTTATTTTTTTTCTGACTGCGATTTCAAAACCATGCACCAGAATTCACTTCGTTCAACTCAGTAATGCATTTTGGATGTGTACCTAGAGTTTAAAGCAGAAAAACAGGAACTTTTCGAATTTTCATTTTTTGACCAAAACGACAGGACCGGAGCTGATAAAAATGTTGATATGGATGTAATTTTTTTTCTGACTGCGGTTTCAAAACCATGCACCAGAATCAACTTCTTTCAACTCAGTAATGCATTTTGGATGTGTACCTAGAGTTTAAAGCAGAAAAACAGGAACTTTTCGAATTTTCATTTTTTGACCAAAACGACAGGACCGGAGCTGATAAAATTGTTGATATGGATGTTATTTTTTTTCTGACTGCGATTTCAAAACCATGCACCAGAATTCACTTCTTTCAACTCAGTAATGCATTTTCAGAATCAGAATCAGAATCAGAATCAACTTTATTGGCCATGTGTGCTTGCGCACACTAGGAATTTTTTGCGGATTTTTACAGTGCATCATCAAGCAGGGATGGGGGGGGGGGGGAAGGGGAGAGAGAGGACATTGCATACATTACATTGAGGACATTACACATTACTTGTAGGGGGACACATGCCCGCCGAGCTGTGCAGCGCCTAGGCAGCCATCAGCGGCGCCACTGGTCGTTGCAGCAGTCGGTAGGTGACAGTATGAGCAGGGACAGTACAATTTATCAACAGGGAACACATACCCGCCAAGCAGCACATCGCCTAGGCAGCCATCAGCGGCGCCACTGGTCGATGCAGCAGTCGGTGGGTGACAATATAAGCACGGACAGAACAGTTTGTCATACAGGGAACACATGGAAAAACCTACCCGCCGAGCAGCACAGCGCCTAGGCAGCCATCCGCGGCGCCACTGGTCGCTGCACCAGCCAGGCAGGTAACACAGAGGGGGTTACATAGCTGAGATGCACAGTTCCTTGGCAGCCATTTGCGGCGCCATCTTCCTGAAGGAGAAGCCAGCGTGGGGGATGGAGTGGTGTGGGGGAGTTTGGGGGGGGGGGGGGGGGGGGCAGAGAGAGTCACTGGGCCTGGGGAGAGATAGTGAGGCCTGGGGCTGGAGTTGAGCCCTCCCTGGGCTGAGTTTCATGCCGCTGCCTCCGATGGTATGGTCTCACCTCCACTTCAGCGTAACATAGGTGGCATAGGTGGGTGCGGTGCCGCAGCATTTGGTGGGTAACGCCGCCCGATGCCGATGGTGCCGATGGGGGGGGGGCGAGCTGTGTCCGGGTCCTGTGCCGCATTCTGGACGCTGGGGGCTGAGCTGGCACGTGCAGCCGTCCAGAGCCGGGCCGGGTCCCCCTCCTTCTCCCGCTTCCGTCTCCACAGTGCGGTGTCCTTGTGGCCGACTGTGATGGCTGATGGTGCCGATGGGGGGAGGGGGGGGGGAGCGAGCTGTGCTCCTGCGGCCGGGTCTTGTGCTGCGTTCTGGGCGCCGGGGGACTGAGCTGACACGTGCAGCCGTCCAGTGCCGGGCCGGGTTTTGGATGTGTACCTAGAGTTTAAAGCAGAAAAACAGGAACTTTTAGAATTTTCATTTTTTGACCAAAACGACAGTACCGGAGCTGATAAAAATGTTGATATGGATGTTATTTTTTTTCTGACTGCGATTTCAAAACCATGCACCAGAATTCACTTCTTTCAACTCAGTAATGCATTTTGGATGTGTACCTAGAGTTTAAAGCAGAAAAACAGGAACTTTTAGAATTTTCATTTTTTTGACCAAAACGACAGGACCGGAGCTGATAAAAATGTTGATATGGATGTTATTTTTTTTCTGACTGCGATTTCAAAACCATGCACCAGAATTCACTTCTTTTAACTCAGTAATGCATTTTGGATGTGTACCTAGACTTTAAAGCAGAAAAACAGGAACTTTTAGAATTTTCATTTTTTGACCAAAACGACAGGACCGGAGCTGATAAAAATGTTGATATGGATGTTATTTTTTTTCTGACTGCGATTTCAAAACCATGCACCAGAATTCACTTCTTTCAACTCAGTAATGCATTTTGGATGTGTACCTAGAGTTTAAAGCAGAAAAACAGGAACTTTTAGAATTTTCATTTTTTGACCAAAACGACAGGACCGGAGCTGATAAAAATGTTGATATGGATGTTATTTTTTTTCTGACTGCGATTTCAAAACCATGCACCAGAATTCACTTCTTTCAACTCAGTAATGCATTTTGGATGTGTACCTAGAGTTTAAAGCAGAAAAACAGGAACTTTTCGAATTTTCATTTTTTGACCAAAACGACAGGACCGGAGCTGATAAAAATGTTGATATAGATGTAATTTTTTTTCTGACTGCGGTTTCAAAACCATGCACCAGAATCAACTTCTTTCAACTCAGTAATGCATTTTGGATGTGTACCTAGAGTTTAAAGCAGAAAAACAGGAAATTTTAGAATTTTTATTTTTTGACCAAAACGACAGGACCGGAGCTGATAAAAATGTTGATATGGATGTTATTTTTTTCTGACTGCGATTTCAAAACCATGCACCAGAATTCACTTCTTTCAACTCAGTAATGCATTTTGGATGTGTACCTAGAGTTTAAAGCAGAAAAACAGGAACTTTTAGAATTTTCATTTTTTGACCAAAACGACAGGACCGGAGCTGATAAAAATGTTGATATGGATGTTATTTTTTTTCTGACTGCGATTTCAAAACCATGCACCAGAATTCACTTCTTTCAACTCAGTAATGCATTTTGGATGTGTACCTAGAGTTTAAAGCAGAAAAACAGGAACTTTTCGAATTTTCATTTTTTGACCAAAACGACAGGACCGGAGCTGATAAAAATGTTGATATAGATGTAATTTTTTTTCTGACTGCGGTTTCAAAACCATGCACCAGAATCAACTTCTTTCAACTCAGTAATGCATTTTGGATGTGTACCTAGAGTTTAAAGCAGAAAAACAGGAAATTTTAGAATTTTTATTTTTTGACCAAAACGACAGGACCGGAGCTGATAAAAATGTTGATATGGATGTTATTTTTTTCTGACTGCGATTTCAAAACCATGCACCAGAATTCACTTCTTTCAACTCAGTAATGCATTTTGGATGTGTACCTAGAGTTTAAAGCAGAAAAACAGGAACTTTTAGAATTTTCATTTTTTGACCAAAGCGACATGACCGGAGCTGATAAAAATGTTAATATATATGTTATTTTTTTTCTGACTGCGATTTCAAAACCATGCACCAGAATTCACTTCGTTCAACTCAGTAATGCATTTTGGATGTGTACCTAGAGTTTAAAGCAGAAAAACAGGAACTTTTCGAATTTTCATTTTTTGACCAAAACGACAAGACCGGAGCTGATAAAATTGTTGATATGGATGTTATTTTTTTTCTGACTGCGATTTCAAAACCATGCACCAGAATTCACTTCTTTCAACTCAGTAATGCATTTTGGATGTGTACCTAGAGTTTAAAGCAGAAAAACAGGAACTTTTAGAATTTTCATTTTTTGACCAAAACGACAGGACCGGAGCTGATAAAAATGTTGATATGGATGTTATTTTTTTTCTGACTGCGATTTCAAAACCATGCACCAGAATTCACTTCTTTCAACTCAGTAATGCATTTTGGATGTGTACCTAGAGTTTAAAGCAGAAAAACAGGAATTTTTAGAATTTTCATTTTTTGACCAAAACGACAGGACCGGAGCTGATAAAAATGTTGATATGGATGTTATTTTTTTCTGACTGCGATTTCAAAACCATGCACCAGAATTCACTTCTTTCAACTCAGTAATGCATTTTGGATGTGTACCTAGAGTTTAAAGCAGAAAAACAGGAACTTTTAGAATTTTCATTTTTTTGACCAAAACGACAGGACCGGAGCTGATAAAAATGTTGATATGGATGTTATTTTTTTTCTGACTGCGATTTCAAAACCATGCACCAGAATTCACTTCTTTCAACTCAGTAATGCATTTTGGATGTGTACCTAGAGTTTAAAGCAGAAAAACAGGAACTTTTAGAATTTTCATTTTTTGACCAAAACGACAGGACCGGAGCTGATAAAAATGTTGATATGGATGTTATTTTTTTTCTGACTGCGATTTCAAAACCATGCACCAGAATTCACTTCTTTCAACTCAGTAATGCATTTTGGATGTGTACCTAGAGTTTAAAGCAGAAAAACAGGAACTTTTAGAATTTTCATTTTTTGACCAAAACGACAGGACCGGAGCTGATAAAAATGTTGATATGGATGTTATTTTTTTTCTGACTGCGATTTCAAAACCATGCACCAGAATTCACTTCTTTCAACTCAGTAATGCATTTTGGATGTGTACCTAGAGTTTAAAGCAGAAAAACAGGAACTTTTAGAATTTTCATTTTTTGACCAAAGCGACATGACCGGAGCTGATAAAAATGTTAATATGGATGTTATTTTTTTTCTGACTGCGATTTCAAAACCATGCACCAGAATTCACTTCGTTCAACTCAGTAATGCATTTTGGATGTGTACCTAGAGTTTAAAGCAGAAAAACAGGAACTTTTCGAATTTTCATTTTTTGACCAAAACGACAGGACCGGAGCTGATAAAAATGTTGATATGGATGTAATTTTTTTTCTGACTGCGGTTTCAAAACCATGCACCAGAATCAACTTCTTTCAACTCAGTAATGCATTTTGGATGTGTACCTAGAGTTTAAAGCAGAAAAACAGGAACTTTTCGAATTTTCATTTTTTGACCAAAACGACAGGACCGGAGCTGATAAAATTGTTGATATGGATGTTATTTTTTTTCTGACTGCGATTTCAAAACCATGCACCAGAATTCACTTCTTTCAACTCAGTAATGCATTTTGGATGTGTACCTAGAGTTTAAAGCAGAAAAACAGGAACTTTTAGAATTTTCATTTTTTGACCAAAACGACAGGACCGGAGCTGATAAAAATGTTGATATGGATGTTATTTTTTTTCTGACTGCGATTTCAAAACCATGCACCAGAATTCACTTCTTTCAACTCAGTAATGCATTTTGGATGTGTACCTAGAGTTTAAAGCAGAAAAACAGGAACTTTTAGAATTTTCATTTTTTTGACCAAAACGACAGGACCGGAGCTGATAAAAATGTTGATATGGATGTTATTTTTTTTCTGACTGCGATTTCAAAACCATGCACCAGAATTCACTTCTTTCAACTCAGTAATGCATTTTGGATGTGTACCTAGAGTTTAAAGCAGAAAAACAGGAACTTTTAGAATTTTCATTTTTTGACCAAAACGACAGGACCGGAGCTGATAAAAATGTTGATATGGATGTTATTTTTTTTCTGACTGCGATTTCAAAACCATGCACCAGAATTCACTTCTTTCAACTCAGTAATGCATTTTGGATGTGTACCTAGAGTTTAAAGCAGAAAAACAGGAACTTTTAGAATTTTCATTTTTTGACCAAAACGACAGGACCGGAGCTGATAAAAATGTTGATATGGATGTTATTTTTTTTCTGACTGCGATTTCAAAACCATGCACCAGAATTCACTTCTTTCAACTCAGTAATGCATTTTGGATGTGTACCTAGAGTTTAAAGCAGAAAAACAGGAACTTTTAGAATTTTCATTTTTTGACCAAAACGACAGGACCTGAGCTGATAAAAATGTTGATATGGATGTTATTTTTTTTCTGACTGCGATTTCAAAACCATGCACCAGAATTCACTTCTTTCAACTCAGTAATGCATTTTGGATGTGTACCTAGAGTTTAAAGCAGAAAAACAGGAACTTTTAGAATTTTCATTTTTTGACCAAAACGACAGGACCGGAGCTGATAAAAATGTTAATATGGATGTTATTTTTTTCTGACTGCGATTTTAAAACCATGCACCAGAATTTACTTCTTTCAACTCAGTAATGCATTTTGGATGTGTACCTAGAGTTTAAAGCAGAAAAACAGGAACTTTTCGAATTTTCATTTTTTGACCAAAACGACAGGACCGGAGCTGATAAAAATGTTGATATGGATGTAATTTTTTTTCTGACTGCGGTTTCAAAACCATGCACCAGAATCAACTTCTTTCAACTTAGTAATGCATTTTGGATGTGTACCTAGAGTTTAAAGCAGAAAAACAGGAACTTTTAGAATTTTCATTTTTTGACCAAAACGACAGGACCGGAGCTGATAAAAATGTTGATATGGATGTTATTTTTTTCTGACTGCGATTTCAAAACCATGCACCAGAATTCACTTCTTTCAACTCAGTAATGCATTTTGGATGTGTACCTAGAGTTTAAAGCAGAAAAACAGGAACTTTTAGAATTTTCATTTTTTTGACCAAAACGACAGGACCGGAGCTGATAAAAATGTTGATATGGATGTTATTTTTTTTCTGACTGCGATTTCAAAACCATGCACCAGAATTCACTTCTTTCAACTCAGTAATGCATTTTGGATGTGTACCTAGAGTTTAAAGCAGAAAAACAGGAACTTTTAGAATTTTCATTTTTTGACCAAAACGACAGGACCGGAGCTGATAAAAATGTTGATATGGATGTTATTTTTTTTCTGACTGCGATTTCAAAACCATGCACCAGAATTCACTTCTTTCAACTCAGTAATGCATTTTGGATGTGTACCTAGAGTTTAAAGCAGAAAAACAGAAACTTTTAGAATTTTCATTTTTTGACCAAAACGACAGGACCGGAGCTGATAAAAATGTTGATATGGATGTTATTTTTTTTCTGACTGCGATTTCAAAACCATGCACCAGAATTCACTTCTTTCAACTCAGTAATGCATTTTGGATGTGTACCTAGAGTTTAAAGCAGAAAAACAGGAACTTTTAGAATTTTCATTTTTTGACCAAAGCGACATGACCGGAGCTGATAAAAATGTTAATATGGATGTTATTTTTTTTCTGACTGCGATTTCAAAACCATGCACCAGAATTCACTTCGTTCAACTCAGTAATGCATTTTGGATGTGTACCTAGAGTTTAAAGCAGAAAAACAGGAACTTTTCGAATTTTCATTTTTTGACCAAAACGACAGGACCGGAGCTGATAAAAATGTTGATATGGATGTAATTTTTTTTCTGACTGCGGTTTCAAAACCATGCACCAGAATCAACTTCTTTCAACTCAGTAATGCATTTTGGATGTGTACCTAGAGTTTAAAGCAGAAAAACAGGAACTTTTCGAATTTTCATTTTTTGACCAAAACGACAGGACCGGAGCTGATAAAATTGTTGATATGGATGTTATTTTTTTTCTGACTGCGATTTCAAAACCATGCACCAGAATTCACTTCTTTCAACTCAGTAATGCATTTTGGATGTGTACCTAGAGTTTAAAGCAGAAAAACAGGAACTTTTAGAATTTTCATTTTTTGACCAAAACGACAGGACCGGAGCTGATAAAAATGTTGATATGGATGTTATTTTTTTTCTGACTGCGATTTCAAAACCATGCACCAGAATTCACTTCTTTCAACTCAGTAATGCATTTTGGATGTGTACCTAGAGTTTAAAGCAGAAAAACAGGAACTTTTAGAATTTTCATTTTTTTGACCAAAACGACAGGACCGGAGCTGATAAAAATGTTGATATGGATGTTATTTTTTTTCTGACTGCGATTTCAAAACCATGCACCAGAATTCACTTCTTTCAACTCAGTAATGCATTTTGGATGTGTACCTAGAGTTTAAAGCAGAAAAACAGGAACTTTTAGAATTTTCATTTTTTGACCAAAACGACAGGACCGGAGCTGATAAAAATGTTGATATGGATGTTATTTTTTTTCTGACTGCGATTTCAAAACCATGCACCAGAATTCACTTCTTTCAACTCAGTAATGCATTTTGGATGTGTACCTAGAGTTTAAAGCAGAAAAACAGGAACTTTTAGAATTTTCATTTTTTTGACCAAAACGACAGGACCGGAGCTGATAAAAATGTTGATATGGATGTTATTTTTTTTCTGACTGCGATTTCAAAACCATGCACCAGAATTCACTTCTTTCAACTCAGTAATGCATTTTGGATGTGTACCTAGAGTTTAAAGCAGAAAAACAGGAACTTTTAGAATTTTCATTTTTTGACCAAAACGACAGGACCGGAGCTGATAAAAATGTTGATATGGATGTTATTTTTTTTCTGACTGCGATTTCAAAACCATGCACCAGAATTCACTTCTTTCAACTCAGTAATGCATTTTGGATGTGTACCTAGAGTTTAAAGCAGAAAAACAGGAACTTTTAGAATTTTCATTTTTTGACCAAAACGACAGGACCGGAGCTGATAAAAATGTTGATATGGATGTTATTTTTTTTCTGACTGCGATTTCAAAACCATGCACCAGAATTCACTTCTTTCAACTCAGTAATGCATTTTGGATGTGTACCTAGAGTTTAAAGCAGAAAAACAGGAACTTTTAGAATTTTCATTTTTTGACCAAAACGACAGGACCTGAGCTGATAAAAATGTTGATATGGATGTTATTTTTTTTCTGACTGCGATTTCAAAACCATGCACCAGAATTCACTTCTTTCAACTCAGTAATGCATTTTGGATGTGTACCTAGAGTTTAAAGCAGAAAAACAGGAACTTTTAGAATTTTCATTTTTTGACCAAAACGACAGGACCGGAGCTGATAAAAATGTTAATATGGATGTTATTTTTTTCTGACTGCGATTTTAAAACCATGCACCAGAATTTACTTCTTTCAACTCAGTAATGCATTTTGGATGTGTACCTAGAGTTTAAAGCAGAAAAACAGGAACTTTTCGAATTTTCATTTTTTGACCAAAACGACAGGACCGGAGCTGATAAAAATGTTGATATGGATGTAATTTTTTTTCTGACTGCGGTTTCAAAACCATGCACCAGAATCAACTTCTTTCAACTCAGTAATGCATTTTGGATGTGTACCTAGAGTTTAAAGCAGAAAAACAGGAACTTTTAGAATTTTCATTTTTTGACCAAAACGACAGGACCGGAGCTGATAAAAATGTTGATATGGATGTTGTTTTTTTTCTGACTGCGATTTCAAAACCATGCACCAGAATTCACTTCTTTCAACTCAGTAATGCATTTTGGATGTGTACCTAGAGTTTAAAGCAGAAAAACAGGAACTTTTAGAATTTTCATTTTTTGACCAAAACGACAGGACCGGAGCTGATAAAAATGTTAATATGGATGTTATTTTTTTCTGACTGCGATTTTAAAACCATGCACCAGAATTTACTTCTTTCAACTCAGTAATGCATTTTGGATGTGTACCTAGAGTTTAAAGCAGAAAAACAGGAACTTTTCGAATTTTCATTTTTTGACCAAAACGACAGGACCGGAGCTGATAAAAATGTTGATATGGATGTAATTTTTTTTCTGACTGCGGTTTCAAAACCATGCACCAGAATCAACTTCTTTCAACTCAGTAATGCATTTTGGATGTGTACCTAGAGTTTAAAGCAGAAAAACAGGAACTTTTAGAATTTTCATTTTTTGACCAAAACGACAGGACCGGAGCTGATAAAAATGTTGATATGGATGTTATTTTTTTCTGACTGCGATTTCAAAACCATGCACCAGAATTCACTTCTTTCAACTCAGTAATGCATTTTGGATGTGTACCTAGAGTTTAAAGCAGAAAAACAGGAACTTTTAGAATTTTCATTTTTTTGACCAAAACGACAGGACCGGAGCTGATAAAAATGTTGATATGGATGTTATTTTTTTTCTGACTGCGATTTCAAAACCATGCACCAGAATTCACTTCTTTCAACTCAGTAATGCATTTTGGATGTGTACCTAGAGTTTAAAGCAGAAAAACAGGAACTTTTAGAATTTTCATTTTTTGACCAAAACGACAGGACCGGAGCTGATAAAAATGTTGATATGGATGTTATTTTTTTTCTGACTGCGATTTCAAAACCATGCACCAGAATTCACTTCTTTCAACTCAGTAATGCATTTTGGATGTGTACCTAGAGTTTAAAGCAGAAAAACAGGAACTTTTAGAATTTTCATTTTTTGACCAAAACGACAGGACCGGAGCTGATAAAAATGTTGATATGGATGTTATTTTTTTTCTGACTGCGATTTCAAAACCATGCACCAGAATTCACTTCTTTCAACTCAGTAATGCATTTTGGATGTGTACCTAGAGTTTAAAGCAGAAAAACAGGAACTTTTAGAATTTTCATTTTTTGACCAAAGCGACATGACCGGAGCTGATAAAAATGTTAATATGGATGTTATTTTTTTTCTGACTGCGATTTCAAAACCATGCACCAGAATTCACTTCGTTCAACTCAGTAATGCATTTTGGATGTGTACCTAGAGTTTAAAGCAGAAAAACAGGAACTTTTCGAATTTTCATTTTTTGACCAAAACGACAGGACCGGAGCTGATAAAAATGTTGATATGGATGTAATTTTTTTTCTGACTGCGGTTTCAAAACCATGCACCAGAATCAACTTCTTTCAACTCAGTAATGCATTTTGGATGTGTACCTAGAGTTTAAAGCAGAAAAACAGGAACTTTTCGAATTTTCATTTTTTGACCAAAACGACAGGACCGGAGCTGATAAAATTGTTGATATGGATGTTATTTTTTTTCTGACTGCGATTTCAAAACCATGCACCAGAATTCACTTCTTTCAACTCAGTAATGCATTTTGGATGTGTACCTAGAGTTTAAAGCAGAAAAACAGGAACTTTTAGAATTTTCATTTTTTGACCAAACGACAGGACCGGAGCTGATAAAAATGTTGATATGGATGTTATTTTTTTTCATGACTGCGATTTCAAAACCATGCACCAGAATTCACTTCTTTCAACTCAGTAATGCATTTTGGATGTGTACCTAGAGTTTAAAGCAGAAAAACAGGAACTTTTCGAATTTTCATTTTTTGACCAAAACGACAGGACCGGAGCTGATAAAAATGTTGATATGGATGTAATTTTTTTTCTGACTGCGGTTTCAAAACCATGCACCAGAATCAACTTCTTTCAACTCAGTAATGCATTTTGGATGTGTACCTAGAGTTTAAAGCAGAAAAACAGGAACTTTTAGAATTTTCATTTTTTGACCAAAACGACAGGACCGGAGCTGATAAAAATGTTGATATGGATGTTATTTTTTTCTGACTGCGATTTCAAAACCATGCACCAGAATTCACTTCTTTCAACTCAGTAATGCATTTTGGATGTGTACCTAGAGTTTAAAGCAGAAAAACAGGAACTTTTAGAATTTTCATTTTTTTGACCAAAACGACAGGACCGGAGCTGATAAAAATGTTGATATGGATGTTATTTTTTTTCTGACTGCGATTTCAAAACCATGCACCAGAATTCACTTCTTTCAACTCAGTAATGCATTTTGGATGTGTACCTAGAGTTTAAAGCAGAAAAACAGGAACTTTTAGAATTTTCATTTTTTGACCAAAACGACAGGACCGGAGCTGATAAAAATGTTGATATGGATGTTATTTTTTTTCTGACTGCGATTTCAAAACCATGCACCAGAATTCACTTCTTTCAACTCAGTAATGCATTTTGGATGTGTACCTAGAGTTTAAAGCAGAAAAACAGGAACTTTTCGAATTTTCATTTTTTGACCAAAACGACAGGACCGGAGCTGATAAAAATGTTGATATGGATGTTATTTTTTTTCTGACTGCGATTTCAAAACCATGCACCAGAATTCACTTCTTTCAACTCAGTAATGCATTTTGGATGTGTACCTAGAGTTTAAAGCAGAAAAACAGGAACTTTTAGAATTTTCATTTTTTGACCAAAGCGACATGACCGGAGCTGATAAAAATGTTAATATGGATGTTATTTTTTTTCTGACTGCGATTTCAAAACCATGCACCAGAATTCACTTCGTTCAACTCAGTAATGCATTTTGGATGTGTACCTAGAGTTTAAAGCAGAAAAACAGGAACTTTTCGAATTTTCATTTTTTGACCAAAACGACAGGACCGGAGCTGATAAAAATGTTGATATGGATGTAATTTTTTTTCTGACTGCGGTTTCAAAACCATGCACCAGAATCAACTTCTTTCAACTCAGTAATGCATTTTGGATGTGTACCTAGAGTTTAAAGCAGAAAAACAGGAACTTTTCGAATTTTCATTTTTTGACCAAAACGACAGGACCGGAGCTGATAAAATTGTTGATATGGATGTTATTTTTTTTCTGACTGCGATTTCAAAACCATGCACCAGAATTCACTTCTTTCAACTCAGTAATGCATTTTGGATGTGTACCTAGAGTTTAAAGCAGAAAAACAGGAACTTTTAGAATTTTCATTTTTTGACCAAAACGACAGGACCGGAGCTGATAAAAATGTTGATATGGATGTTATTTTTTTTCTGACTGCGATTTCAAAACCATGCACCAGAATTCACTTCTTTCAACTCAGTAATGCATTTTGGATGTGTACCTAGAGTTTAAAGCAGAAAAACAGGAACTTTTAGAATTTTCATTTTTTGACCAAAACGACAGGACCGGAGCTGATAAAAATGTTGATATGGATGTTATTTTTTTTCTGACTGCGATTTCAAAACCATGCACCAGAATTCACTTCTTTCAACTCAGTAATGCATTTTGGATGTGTACCTAGAGTTTAAAGCAGAAAAACAGGAACTTTTAGAATTTTCATTTTTTTGACCAAAACGACAGGACCGGAGCTGATAAAAATGTTGATATGGATGTTATTTTTTTTCTGACTGCGATTTCAAAACCATGCACCAGAATTCACTTCTTTCAACTCAGTAATGCATTTTGGATGTGTACCTAGAGTTTAAAGCAGAAAAACAGGAACTTTTAGAATTTTCATTTTTTGACCAAAACGACAGGACCGGAGCTGATAAAAATGTTGATATGGATGTTATTTTTTTTCTGACTGCGATTTCAAAACCATGCACCAGAATTCACTTCTTTCAACTCAGTAATGCATTTTGGATGTGTACCTAGAGTTTAAAGCAGAAAAACAGGAACTTTTAGAATTTTAATTTTTTGACCAAAACGACAGGACCGGAGCTGATAAAAATGTTGATATGGATGTTATTTTTTTTCTGACTGCGATTTCAAAACCATGCACCAGAATTCACTTCTTTCAACTCAGTAATGCATTTTGGATGTGTACCTAGAGTTTAAAGCAGAAAAACAGGAACTTTTAGAATTTTCATTTTTTGACCAAAACGACAGGACCTGAGCTGATAAAAATGTTGATATGGATGTTATTTTTTTTCTGACTGCGATTTCAAAACCATGCACCAGAATTCACTTCTTTCAACTCAGTAATGCATTTTGGATGTGTACCTAGAGTTTAAAGCAGAAAAACAGGAACTTTTAGAATTTTCATTTTTTGACCAAAACGACAGGACCGGAGCTGATAAAAATGTTAATATGGATGTTATTTTTTTCTGACTGCGATTTTAAAACCATGCACCAGAATTTACTTCTTTCAACTCAGTAATGCATTTTGGATGTGTACCTAGAGTTTAAAGCAGAAAAACAGGAACTTTTCGAATTTTCATTTTTTGACCAAAACGACAGGACCGGAGCTGATAAAAATGTTGATATGGATGTAATTTTTTTTCTGACTGCGGTTTTAAAACCATGCACCAGAATCAACTTCTTTCAACTCAGTAATGCATTTTGGATGTGTACCTAGAGTTTAAAGCAGAAAAACAGGAACTTTTAGAATTTTCATTTTTTGACCAAAACGACAGGACCGGAGCTGATAAAAATGTTGATATGGATGTTATTTTTTTTCTGACTGCGATTTCAAAACCATGCACCAGAATTCACTTCTTTCAACTCAGTAATGCATTTTGGATGTGTACCTAGAGTTTAAAGCAGAAAAACAGGAACTTTTAGAATTTTCATTTTTTGACCAAAATGACAGGACCGGAGCTGATAAAAATGTTAATATGGATGTTATTTTTTTCTGACTGCGATTTTAAAACCATGCACCAGAATTTACTTCTTTCAACTCAGTAATGCATTTTGGATGTGTACCTAGAGTTTAAAGCAGAAAAACAGGAACTTTTCGAATTTTCATTTTTTGACCAAAACGACAGGACCGGAGCTGATAAAAATGTTGATATGGATGTAATTTTTTTTCTGACTGCGGTTTCAAAACCATGCACCAGAATCAACTTCTTTCAACTCAGTAATGCATTTTGGATGTGTACCTAGAGTTTAAAGCAGAAAAACAGGAACTTTTAGAATTTTCATTTTTTGACCAAAACGACAGGACCGGAGCTGATAAAAATGTTGATATGGATGTTATTTTTTTCTGACTGCGATTTCAAAACCATGCACCAGAATTCACTTCTTTCAACTCAGTAATGCATTTTGGATGTGTACCTAGAGTTTAAAGCAGAAAAACAGGAACTTTTAGAATTTTCATTTTTTTGACCAAAACGACAGGACCGGAGCTGATAAAAATGTTGATATGGATGTTATTTTTTTTCTGACTGCGATTTCAAAACCATGCACCAGAATTCACTTCTTTCAACTCAGTAATGCATTTTGGATGTGTACCTAGAGTTTAAAGCAGAAAAACAGGAACTTTTAGAATTTTCATTTTTTGACCAAAACGACAGGACCGGAGCTGATAAAAATGTTGATATGGATGTTATTTTTTTTCTGACTGCGATTTCAAAACCATGCACCAGAATTCACTTCTTTCAACTCAGTAATGCATTTTGGATGTGTACCTAGAGTTTAAAGCAGAAAAACAGGAACTTTTAGAATTTTCATTTTTTGACCAAAACGACAGGACCGGAGCTGATAAAAATGTTGATATGGATGTTATTTTTTTCTGACTGCGATTTCAAAACCATGCACCAGAATTCACTTCTTTCAACTCAGTAATGCATTTTGGATGTGTACCTAGAGTTTAAAGCAGAAAAACAGGAACTTTTAGAATTTTCATTTTTTGACCAAAGCGACATGACCGGAGCTGATAAAAATGTTAATATGGATGTTATTTTTTTTCTGACTGCGATTTCAAAACCATGCACCAGAATTCACTTCGTTCAACTCAGTAATGCATTTTGGATGTGTACCTAGAGTTTAAAGCAGAAAAACAGGAACTTTTCGTATTTTCATTTTTTGACCAAAACGACAGGACCGGAGCTGATAAAAATGTTGATATGGATGTAATTTTTTTTCTGACTGCGGTTTCAAAACCATGCACCAGAATCAACTTCTTTCAACTCAGTAATGCATTTTGGATGTGTACCTAGAGTTTAAAGCAGAAAAACAGGAACTTTTCGAATTTTCATTTTTTGACCAAAACGACAGGACCGGAGCTGATAAAATTGTTGATATGGATGTTATTTTTTTTCTGACTGCGATTTCAAAACCATGCACCAGAATTCACTTCTTTCAACTCAGTAATGCATTTTGGATGTGTACCTAGAGTTTAAAGCAGAAAAACAGGAACTTTTAGAATTTTCATTTTTTGACCAAAACGACAGGACCGGAGCTGATAAAAATGTTGATATGGATGTTATTTTTTTTCTGACTGCGATTTCAAAACCATGCACCAGAATTCACTTCTTTCAACTCAGTAATGCATTTTGGATGTGTACCTAGAGTTTAAAGCAGAAAAACAGGAACTTTTAGAATTTTCATTTTTTTGACCAAAACGACAGGACCGGAGCTGATAAAAATGTTGATATGGATGTTATTTTTTTTCTGACTGCGATTTCAAAACCATGCACCAGAATTCACTTCTTTCAACTCAGTAATGCATTTTGGATGTGTACCTAGAGTTTAAAGCAGAAAAACAGGAACTTTTAGAATTTTCATTTTTTGACCAAAACGACAGGACCGGAGCTGATAAAAATGTTGATATGGATGTTATTTTTTTTCTGACTGCGATTTCAAAACCATGCACCAGAATTCACTTCTTTCAACTCAGTAATGCATTTTGGATGTGTACCTAGAGTTTAAAGCAGAAAAACAGGAACTTTTAGAATTTTCATTTTTTGACCAAAACGACAGGACCGGAGCTGATAAAAATGTTGATATGGATGTTATTTTTTTTCTGACTGCGATTTCAAAACCATGCACCAGAATTCACTTCTTTCAACTCAGTAATGCATTTTGGATGTGTACCTAGAGTTTAAAGCAGAAAAACAGGAACTTTTAGAATTTTCATTTTTTGACCAAAACGACAGGACCTGAGCTGATAAAAATGTTGATATGGATGTTATTTTTTTTCTGACTGCGATTTCAAAACCATGCACCAGAATTCACTTCTTTCAACTCAGTAATGCATTTTGGATGTGTACCTAGAGTTTAAAGCAGAAAAACAGGAACTTTTAGAATTTTCATTTTTTGACCAAAACGACAGGACCGGAGCTGATAAAAATGTTAATATGGATGTTATTTTTTTCTGACTGCGATTTTAAAACCATGCACCAGAATTTACTTCTTTCAACTCAGTAATGCATTTTGGATGTGTACCTAGAGTTTAAAGCAGAAAAACAGGAACTTTTCGAATTTTCATTTTTTGACCAAAACGACAGGACCGGAGCTGATAAAAATGTTGATATGGATGTAATTTTTTTTCTGACTGCGGTTTCAAAACCATGCACCAGAATCAACTTCTTTCAACTCAGTAATGCATTTTGGATGTGTACCTAGAGTTTAAAGCAGAAAAACAAGAACTTTTAGAATTTTCATTTTTTGACCAAAACGACAGGACCGGAGCTGATAAAAATGTTGATATGGATGTTATTTTTTTTCTGACTGCGATTTCAAAACCATGCACCAGAATTCACTTCTTTCAACTCAGTAATGCATTTTGGATGTGTACCTAGAGTTTAAAGCAGAAAAACAGGAACTTTTAGAATTTTCATTTTTTGACCAAAATGACAGGACCGGAGCTGATAAAAAGTTGATATGGATGTAATTTTTTTTCTGACTGCGATTTCAAAACCATGCACCAGAATTCACTTCTTTCAACTCAGTAATGCATTTTGGATGTGTACCTAGAGTTTAAAGCAGAAAAACAGGAACTTTTCGAATTTTCATTTTTTGACCAAAATGACAGGACCGGAGCTGATAAAAATGTTGATATGGATGTAATTTTTTTTCTAACTGCGATTTCAAAACCATGCACCAGAATTCACTTCTTTCAACTCAGTAATGCATTTTGGATGTGTACCTAGAGTTTAAAGCAGAAAAACAGGAACTTTTAGAATTTTCATTTTTTTACCAAAGCGACAGGACCGGAGCTGATAAAAATGTTAATATGGATGTTATTTTTTTTCTGACTGCGATTTCAAAACCATGCACCAGAATTCACTTCTTTCAACTCAGTAATGCATTTTGGATGTGTACCTAGAGTTTAAAGCAGAAAAACAGGAACTTTTCGAATTTTCATTTTTTGACCAAAACGACAGGACCGGAGCTGATAAAAATGTTGATATGGATGTAATTTTTTTTCTGACTGCGGTTTCAAAACCATGCACCAGAATCAACTTCTTTCAACTCAGTAATGCATTTTGGATGTGTACCTAGAGTTTAAAGCAGAAAAACAGGAACTTTTCGAATTTTCATTTTTTGACCAAAACGACAGGACCGGAGCTGATAAAATTGTTGATATGGATGTTATTTTTTTTCTGACTGCGATTTCAAAACCATGCACCAGAATTCACTTCTTTCAACTCAGTAATGCATTTTGGATGTGTACCTAGAGTTTAAAGCAGAAAAACAGGAACTTTTAGAATTTTCATTTTTTGACCAAAACGACAGGACCGGAGCTGATAAAAATGTTGATATGGATGTTATTTTTTTTCTGACTGCGATTTCAAAACCATGCACCAGAATTCACTTCTTTCAACTCAGTAATGCATTTTGGATGTGTACCTAGAGTTTAAAGCAGAAAAACAGGAACTTTTAGAATTTTCATTTTTTTGACCAAAACGACAGGACCGGAGCTGATAAAAATGTTGATATGGATGTTATTTTTTTTCTGACTGCGATTTCAAAACCATGCACCAGAATTCACTTCTTTCAACTCAGTAATGCATTTTGGATGTGTACCTAGAGTTTAAAGCAGAAAAACAGGAACTTTTAGAATTTTCATTTTTTGACCAAAACGACAGGACCGGAGCTGATAAAAATGTTGATATGGATGTTATTTTTTTTCTGACTGCGATTTCAAAACCATGCACCAGAATTCACTTCTTTCAACTCAGTAATGCATTTTGGATGTGTACCTAGAGTTTAAAGCAGAAAAACAGGAACTTTTAGAATTTTCATTTTTTGACCAAAACGACAGGACCGGAGCTGATAAAAATGTTGATATGGATGTTATTTTTTTTCTGACTGCGATTTCAAAACCATGCACCAGAATTCACTTCTTTCAACTCAGTAATGCATTTTGGATGTGTACCTAGAGTTTAAAGCAGAAAAACAGGAACTTTTAGAATTTTCATTTTTTGACCAAAACGACAGGACCGGAGCTGATAAAAATGTTGATATGGATGTTATTTTTTTTCGGACTGCGATTTCAAAACCATGCACCAGAATTCACTTCTTTCAACTCAGTAATGCATTTTGGATGTGTACCTAGAGTTTAAAGCAGAAAAACAGGAACTTTTAGAATTTTCATTTTTTGACCAAAACGACAGGACCGGAGCTGATAAAAATGTTGATATTTATGTTATTTTTTTTCGGACTGCGATTTCAAAACCATGCACCAGAATTCACTTCTTTCAACTCAGTAATGCATTTTGGATGTGTACCTAGAGTTTAAAGCAGAAAAACAGGAACTTTTAGAATTTTCATTTTTTTACCAAAACGACAGGACCGGAGCTGATAAAAATGTTGATATGGATGTTATTTTTTTTCTGACTGCGATTTCAAAACCATGCACCAGAATTCACTTCTTTCAACTCAGTAATGCATTTTGGATGTGTACCTAGAGTTTAAAGCAGAAAAACAGGAACTTTTAGAATTTTTATTTTTTGACCAAAACGACAGGTCCGGAGCTAATAAAAAGTTGATATGGATGTAATTTTTTTTCTGACTGCGATTTCAAAACCATGCACCAGAATTCACTTCTTTCAACTCAGTAATGCATTTTGGATGTGTACCTAGAGTTTAAAGCAGAAAAACAGGAACTTTTCGAATTTTCATTTTTTGAACAAAATGACAGGACCGGAGCTGATAAAAATGTTGATATGGATGTAATTTTTTTTCTGACTGCGGTTTCAAAACCATGCACCAGAATCAACTTCTTTCAGCTCAGTAATGCATTTTGGATGTGTACCTAGAGTTTGAAGCAGAAAAACAGGAACTTTTCGAATTTTCATTTTTTGACCAAAACGACAGGACCAGAGCTGATAAAATTGTTGATATGGATGTTATTTTTTTTCTGACTGCGATTTCAAAACCATGCACCAGAATTCACTTCTTTCAACTCAGTAATGCATTTTGGATGTGTACCTAGAGTTTAAAGCAGAAAAACAGGAACTTTTAGAATTTTCATTTTTTGACCAAAACGACAGGACCGGACCTGATAAAAATGTTGATATGGATGTTATTTTTTTTCTGACTGCGATTTCAAAACCATGCACCAGAATTCACTTCTTTCAACTCAGTAATGCATTTTGGATGTGTACCTAGAGTTTAAAGCAGAAAAACAGGAACTTTTAGAATTTTCATTTTTTGACCAAAACGACAGGACCGGAGCTGATAAAAATGTTGATATGGATGTTATTTTTTTTCTGACTGCGATTTCAAAACCATGCACCAGAATTCACTTCTTTCAACTCAGTAATGCATTTTGGATGTGTACCTAGAGTTTAAAGCAGAAAAACAGGAACTTTTAGAATTTTCATTTTTTGACCAAAACGACAGGACCGGAGCTGATAAAAATGTTGATATGGATGTTATTTTTTTCTGACTGCGATTTCAAAACCATGCACCAGAATTCACTTCTTTCAACTCAGTAATGCATTTTGGATGTGTACCTAGAGTTTAAAGCAGAAAAACAGGAACTTTTAGAATTTTCATTTTTTTGACCAAAACGACAGGACCGGAGCTGATAAAAATGTTGATATGGATGTTATTTTTTTTCTGACTGCGATTTCAAAACCATGCACCAGAATTCACTTCTTTCAACTCAGTAATGCATTTTGGATGTGTACCTAGAGTTTAAAGCAGAAAAACAGGAACTTTTAGAATTTTCATTTTTTGACCAAAACGACAGGACCGGAGCTGATAAAAATGTTGATATGGATGTTATTTTTTTTCTGACTGCGATTTCAAAACCATGCACCAGAATTCACTTCTTTCAACTCAGTAATGCATTTTGGATGTGTACCTAGAGTTTAAAGCAGAAAAACAGGAACTTTTAGAATTTTCATTTTTTGACCAAAACGACAGGACCGGAGCTGATAAAAATGTTGATATGGATGTTATTTTTTTTCTGACTGCGATTTCAAAACCATGCACCAGAATTCACTTCTTTCAACTCAGTAATGCATTTTGGATGTGTACCTAGAGTTTAAAGCAGAAAAACAGGAACTTTTAGAATTTTCATTTTTTGACCAAAGCGACATGACCGGAGCTGATAAAAATGTTAATATGGATGTTATTTTTTTTCTGACTGCGATTTCAAAACCATGCACCAGAATTCACTTCGTTCAACTCAGTAATGCATTTTGGATGTGTACCTAGAGTTTAAAGCAGAAAAACAGGAACTTTTCGAATTTTCATTTTTTGACCAAAACGACAGGACCGGAGCTGATAAAAATGTTGATATGGATGTAATTTTTTTTCTGACTGCGGTTTCAAAACCATGCACCAGAATCAACTTCTTTCAACTCAGTAATGCATTTTGGATGTGTACCTAGAGTTTAAAGCAGAAAAACAGGAACTTTTCGAATTTTCATTTTTTGACCAAAACGACAGGACCGGAGCTGATAAAATTGTTGATATGGATGTTATTTTTTTTCTGACTGCGATTTCAAAACCATGCACCAGAATTCACTTCTTTCAACTCAGTAATGCATTTTGGATGTGTACCTAGAGTTTAAAGCAGAAAAACAGGAACTTTTAGAATTTTCATTTTTTGACCAAAACGACAGGACCGGAGCTGATAAAAATGTTGATATGGATGTTATTTTTTTTCTGACTGCGATTTCAAAACCATGCACCAGAATTCACTTCTTTCAACTCAGTAATGCATTTTGGATGTGTACCTAGAGTTTAAAGCAGAAAAACAGGAACTTTTAGAATTTTCATTTTTTTGACCAAAACGACAGGACCGGAGCTGATAAAAATGTTGATATGGATGTTATTTTTTTTCTGACTGCGATTTCAAAACCATGCACCAGAATTCACTTCTTTCAACTCAGTAATGCATTTTGGATGTGTACCTAGAGTTTAAAGCAGAAAAACAGGAACTTTTAGAATTTTCATTTTTTGACCAAAACGACAGGACCGGAGCTGATAAAAATGTTGATATGGATGTTATTTTTTTTCTGACTGCGATTTCAAAACCATGCACCAGAATTCACTTCTTTCAACTCAGTAATGCATTTTGGATGTGTACCTAGAGTTTAAAGCAGAAAAACAGGAACTTTTAGAATTTTCATTTTTTGACCAAAACGACAGGACCGGAGCTGATAAAAATGTTGATATGGATGTTATTTTTTTTCTGACTGCGATTTCAAAACCATGCACCAGAATTCACTTCTTTCAACTCAGTAATGCATTTTGGATGTGTACCTAGAGTTTAAAGCAGAAAAACAGGAACTTTTAGAATTTTCATTTTTTGACCAAAACGACAGGACCGGAGCTGATAAAAATGTTGATATGGATGTTATTTTTTTTCGGACTGCGATTTCAAAACCATGCACCAGAATTCACTTCTTTCAACTCAGTAATGCATTTTGGATGTGTACCTAGAGTTTAAAGCAGAAAAACAGGAACTTTTAGAATTTTCATTTTTTGACCAAAACGACAGGACCGGAGCTGATAAAAATGTTGATATGGATGTTATTTTTTTTCGGACTGCGATTTCAAAACCATGCACCAGAATTCACTTCTTTCAACTCAGTAATGCATTTTGGATGTGTACCTAGAGTTTAAAGCAGAAAAACAGGAACTTTTAGAATTTTCATTTTTTTACCAAAACGACAGGACCGGAGCTGATAAAAATGTTGATATGGATGTTATTTTTTTTCTGACTGCGATTTCAAAACCATGCACCAGAATTCACTTCTTTCAACTCAGTAATGCATTTTGGATGTGTACCTAGAGTTTAAAGCAGAAAAACAGGAACTTTTAGAATTTTTATTTTTTGACCAAAACGACAGGTCCGGAGCTAATAAAAAGTTGATATGGATGTAATTTTTTTTCTGACTGCGATTTCAAAACCATGCACCAGAATTCACTTCTTTCAACTCAGTAATGCATTTTGGATGTGTACCTAGAGTTTAAAGCAGAAAAACAGGAACTTTTCGAATTTTCATTTTTTGAACAAAATGACAGGACCGGAGCTGATAAAAATGTTGATATGGATGTAATTTTTTTTCTGACTGCGGTTTCAAAACCATGCACCAGAATCAACTTCTTTCAACTCAGTAATGCATTTTGGATGTGTACCTAGAGTTTGAAGCAGAAAAACAGGAACTTTTCGAATTTTCATTTTTTGACCAAAACGACAGGACCAGAGCTGATAAAATTGTTGATATGGATGTTATTTTTTTTCTGACTGCGATTTCAAAACCATGCACCAGAATTCACTTCTTTCAACTCAGTAATGCATTTTGGATGTGTACCTAGAGTTTAAAGCAGAAAAACAGGAACTTTTAGAATTTTAATTTTTTGACCAAAACGACAGGACCGGACCTGATAAAAATGTTGATATGGATGTTATTTTTTTTCTGACTGCGATTTCAAAACCATGCACCAGAATTCACTTCTTTCAACTCAGTAATGCATTTTGGATGTGTACCTAGAGTTTAAAGCAGAAAAACAGGAACTTTTAGAATTTTCATTTTTTGACCAAAACGACAGGACCGGAGCTGATAAAAATGTTGATATGGATGTTATTTTTTTTCTGACTGCGATTTCAAAACCATGCACCAGAATTCACTTCTTTCAACTCAGTAATGCATTTTGGATGTGTACCTAGAGTTTAAAGCAGAAAAACAGGAACTTTTAGAATTTTCATTTTTTGACCAAAACGACAGGACCGGAGCTGATAAAAATGTTGATATGGATGTTATTTTTTTTCTGACTGCGATTTCAAAACCATGCACCAGAATTCACTTCTTTCAACTCAGTAATGCATTTTGGATGTGTACCTAGAGTTTAAAGCAGAAAAACAGGAACTTTTAGAATTTTCATTTTTTGACCAAAACGACAGGACCGGAGCTGATAAAAATGTTGATATGGATGTAATTTTTTTTCTGACTGCGATTTCAAAACCATGCACCAGAATTCACTTCTTTCAACTCAGTAATGCATTTTGGATGTGTACCTAGAGTTTAAAGCAGAAAAACAGGAACTTTTAGAATTTTCATTTTTTGACCAAAACGACAGGACCGGAGCTGATAAAAATGTTGATATGGATGTTATTTTTTTTCTGACTGCGATTTCAAAACCATGCACCAGAATTCACTTCTTTCAACTCAGTAATGCATTTTGGATGTGTACCTAGAGTTTAAAGCAGAAAAACAGGAACTTTTAGAATTTTCATTTTTTGACCAAAATGACAGGACCGGAGCTGATAAAAAGTTGATATGGATGTAATTTTTTTTCTGACTGCGATTTCAAAACCATGCACCAGAATTCACTTCTTTCAACTCAGTAATGCATTTTGGATGTGTACCTAGAGTTTAAAGCAGAAAAACAGGAACTTTTCGAATTTTCATTTTTTGACCAAAATGACAGGACCGGAGCTGATAAAAATGTTGATATGGATGTAATTTTTTTTCTGACTGCGATTTCAAAACCATGCACCAGAATTCACTTCTTTCAACTCAGTAATGCATTTTGGATGTGTACCTAGAGTTTAAAGCAGAAAAACAGGAACTTTTAGAATTTTCATTTTTTTACCAAAGCGACAGGACCGGAGCTGATAAAAATGTTAATATGGATGTTATTTTTTTTCTGACTGCGATTTCAAAACCATGCACCAGAATTCACTTCTTTCAACTCAGTAATGCATTTTGGATGTGTACCTAGAGTTTAAAGCAGAAAAACAGGAACTTTTCGAATTTTCATTTTTTGACCAAAACGACAGGACCGGAGCTGATAAAAATGTTGATATGGATGTAATTTTTTTTCTGACTGCGGTTTCAAAACCATGCACCAGAATCAACTTCTTTCAACTCAGTAATGCATTTTGGATGTGTACCTAGAGTTTAAAGCAGAAAAACAGGAACTTTTCGAATTTTCATTTTTTGACCAAAACGACAGGACCGGAGCTGATAAAATTGTTGATATGGATGTTATTTTTTTTCTGACTGCGATTTCAAAACCATGCACCAGAATTCACTTCTTTCAACTCAGTAATGCATTTTGGATGTGTACCTAGAGTTTAAAGCAGAAAAACAGGAACTTTTAGAATTTTCATTTTTTGACCAAAACGACAGGACCGGAGCTGATAAAAATGTTGATATGGATGTTATTTTTTTTCTGACTGCGATTTCAAAACCATGCACCAGAATTCACTTCTTTCAACTCAGTAATGCATTTTGGATGTGTACCTAGAGTTTAAAGCAGAAAAACAGGAACTTTTAGAATTTTCATTTTTTTGACCAAAACGACAGGACCGGAGCTGATAAAAATGTTGATATGGATGTTATTTTTTTTCTGACTGCGATTTCAAAACCATGCACCAGAATTCACTTCTTTCAACTCAGTAATGCATTTTGGATGTGTACCTAGAGTTTAAAGCAGAAAAACAGGAACTTTTAGAATTTTCATTTTTTGACCAAAACGACAGGACCGGAGCTGATAAAAATGTTGATATGGATGTTATTTTTTTTCTGACTGCGATTTCAAAACCATGCACCAGAATTCACTTCTTTCAACTCAGTAATGCATTTTGGATGTGTACTTAGAGTTTAAAGCAGAAAAACAGGAACTTTTAGAATTTTCATTTTTTGACCAAAACGACAGGACCGGAGCTGATAAAAATGTTGATATGGATGTTATTTTTTTTCTGACTGCGATTTCAAAACCATGCACCAGAATTCACTTCTTTCAACTCAGTAATGCATTTTGGATGTGTACCTAGAGTTTAAAGCAGAAAAACAGGAACTTTTAGAATTTTCATTTTTTGACCAAAACGACAGGACCGGAGCTGATAAAAATGTTGATATGGATGTTATTTTTTTTCGGACTGCGATTTCAAAACCATGCACCAGAATTCACTTCTTTCAACTCAGTAATGCATTTTGGATGTGTACCTAGAGTTTAAAGCAGAAAAACAGGAACTTTTAGAATTTTCATTTTTTGACCAAAACGACAGGACCGGAGCTGATAAAAATGTTGATATGGATGTTATTTTTTTTCTGACTGCGATTTCAAAACCATGCACCAGAATTCACTTCTTTCAACTCAGTAATGCATTTTGGATGTGTACCTAGAGTTTAAAGCAGAAAAACAGGAACTTTTAGAATTTTCATTTTTTTACCAAAACGACAGGACCGGAGCTGATAAAAATGTTGATATGGATGTTATTTTTTTTCTGACTGCGATTTCAAAACCATGCACCAGAATTCACTTCTTTCAACTCAGTAATGCATTTTGGATGTGTACCTAGAGTTTAAAGCAGAAAAACAGGAACTTTTAGAATTTTCATTTTTTGACCAAAACGACAGGACCGGAGCTGATAAAAATGTTGATATGGATGTTATTTTTTTTCTGACTGCGATTTCAAAACCATGCACCAGAATTCACTTCTTTCAACTCAGTAATGCATTTTGGATGTGTACCTAGAGTTTAAAGCAGAAAAACAGGAACTTTTAGAATTTTTATTTTTTGACCAAAACGACAGGTCCGGAGCTAATAAAAAGTTGATATGGATGTAATTTTTTTTCTGACTGCGATTTCAAAACCATGCACCAGAATTCACTTCTTTCAACTCAGTAATGCATTTTGGATGTGTACCTAGAGTTTAAAGCAGAAAAACAGGAACTTTTCGAATTTTCATTTTTTGACCAAAATGACAGGACCGGAGCTGATAAAAATGTTGATATGGATGTAATTTTTTTTCTGACTGCGGTTTCAAAACCATGCACCAGAATCAACTTCTTTCAACTCAGTAATGCATTTTGGATGTGTACCTAGAGTTTGAAGCAGAAAAACAGGAACTTTTCGAATTTTCATTTTTTGACCAAAACGACAGGACCAGAGCTGATAAAATTGTTGATATGGATGTTATTTTTTTTCTGACTGCGATTTCAAAACCATGCACCAGAATTCACTTCTTTCAACTCAGTAATGCATTTTGGATGTGTACCTAGAGTTTAAAGCAGAAAAACAGGAACTTTTAGAATTTTCATTTTTTGACCAAAACGACAGGACCGGACCTGATAAAAATGTTGATATGGATGTTATTTTTTTTCTGACTGCGATTTCAAAACCATGCACCAGAATTCACTTCTTTCAACTCAGTAATGCATTTTGGATGTGTACCTAGAGTTTAAAGCAGAAAAACAGGAACTTTTAGAATTTTCATTTTTTGACCAAAACGACAGGACCGGAGCTGATAAAAATGTTGATATGGATGTTATTTTTTTTCTGACTGCGATTTCAAAACCATGCACCAGAATTCACTTCTTTCAACTCAGTAATGCATTTTGGATGTGTACCTAGAGTTTAAAGCAGAAAAACAGGAACTTTTAGAATTTTCATTTTTTGACCAAAACGACAGGACCGGAGCTGATAAAAATGTTGATATGGATGTTATTTTTTTTCTGACTGCGATTTCAAAACCATGCACCAGAATTCACTTCTTTCAACTCAGTAATGCATTTTGGATGTGTACCTAGAGTTTAAAGCAGAAAAACAGGAACTTTTAGAATTTTCATTTTTTGACCAAAACGACAGGTCCGGAGCTGATAAAAAGTTGATATGGATGTAATTTTTTTTCTGACTGCGATTTCAAAACCATGCACCAGAATTCACTTCTTTCAACTCAGTAATGCATTTTGGATGTGTACCTAGAGTTTAAAGCAGAAAAACAGGAACTTTTCGAATTTTCATTTTTTGACCAAAATGACAGGACCGGAGCTGATAAAAATGTTGATATGGATGTAATTTTTTTTCTGACTGCGATTTCAAAACCATGCACCAGAATTCACTTCTTTCAACTCAGTAATGCATTTTGGATGTGTACCTAGAGTTTAAAGCAGAAAAACAGGAACTTTTAGAATTTTCATTTTTTGACCAAAACGACAGGACCGGAGCTGATAAAAATGTTGATATGGATGTTATTTTTTTTCTGACTGCGATTTCAAAACCATGCACCAGAATTCACTTCTTTCAACTCAGTAATGCATTTTGGATGTGTACCTAGAGTTTAAAGCAGAAAAACAGGAACTTTTAGAATTTTCATTTTTTGACCAAAACGACAGGTCCGGAGCTGATAAAAAGTTGATATGGATGTAATTTTTTTTCTGACTGCGATTTCAAAACCATGCACCAGAATTCACTTCTTTCAACTCAGTAATGCATTTTGGATGTGTACCTAGAGTTTAAAGCAGAAAAACAGGAACTTTTAGAATTTTCATTTTTTGACCAAAATGACAGGACCGGAGCTGATAAAAAGTTGATATGGATGTAATTTTTTTTCTGACTGCGATTTCAAAACCATGCACCAGAATTCACTTCTTTCAACTCAGTAATGCATTTTGGATGTGTACCTAGAGTTTAAAGCAGAAAAACAGGAACTTTTCGAATTTTCATTTTTTGACCAAAATGACAGGACCGGAGCTGATAAAAATGTTGATATGGATGTAATTTTTTTTCTGACTGCGATTTCAAAACCATGCACCAGAATTCACTTCTTTCAACTCAGTAATGCATTTTGGATGTGTACCTAGAGTTTAAAGCAGAAAAACAGGAACTTTTAGAATTTTCATTTTTTTACCAAAGCGACAGGACCGGAGCTGATAAAAATGTTAATATGGATGTTATTTTTTTTCTGACTGCGATTTCAAAACCATGCACCAGAATTCACTTCTTTCAACTCAGTAATGCATTTTGGATGTGTACCTAGAGTTTAAAGCAGAAAAACAGGAACTTTTCGAATTTTCATTTTTTGACCAAAACGACAGGACCGGAGCTGATAAAAATGTTGATATGGATGTAATTTTTTTTCTGACTGCGGTTTCAAAACCATGCACCAGAATCAACTTCTTTCAACTCAGTAATGCATTTTGGATGTGTACCTAGAGTTTAAAGCAGAAAAACAGGAACTTTTCGAATTTTCATTTTTTGACCAAAACGACAGGACCGGAGCTGATAAAATTGTTGATATGGATGTTATTTTTTTTCTGACTGCGATTTCAAAACCATGCACCAGAATTCACTTCTTTCAACTCAGTAATGCATTTTGGATGTGTACCTAGAGTTTAAAGCAGAAAAACAGGAACTTTTAGAATTTTCATTTTTTGACCAAAACGACAGGACCGGAGCTGATAAAAATGTTGATATGGATGTTATTTTTTTTCTGACTGCGATTTCAAAACCATGCACCAGAATTCACTTCTTTCAACTCAGTAATGCATTTTGGATGTGTACCTAGAGTTTAAAGCAGAAAAACAGGAACTTTTAGAATTTTCATTTTTTTGACCAAAACGACAGGACCGGAGCTGATAAAAATGTTGATATGGATGTTATTTTTTTTCTGACTGCGATTTCAAAACCATGCACCAGAATTCACTTCTTTCAACTCAGTAATGCATTTTGGATGTGTACCTAGAGTTTAAAGCAGAAAAACAGGAACTTTTAGAATTTTCATTTTTTGACCAAAACGACAGGACCGGAGCTGATAAAAATGTTGATATGGATGTTATTTTTTTTCTGACTGCGATTTCAAAACCATGCACCAGAATTCACTTCTTTCAACTCAGTAATGCATTTTGGATGTGTACTTAGAGTTTAAAGCAGAAAAACAGGAACTTTTAGAATTTTCATTTTTTGACCAAAACGACAGGACCGGAGCTGATAAAAATGTTGATATGGATGTTATTTTTTTTCTGACTGCGATTTCAAAACCATGCACCAGAATTCACTTCTTTCAACTCAGTAATGCATTTTGGATGTGTACCTAGAGTTTAAAGCAGAAAAACAGGAACTTTTAGAATTTTCATTTTTTGACCAAAACGAAAGGACCGGAGCTGATAAAAATGTTGATATGGATGTTATTTTTTTTCGGACTGCGATTTCAAAACCATGCACCAGAATTCACTTCTTTCAACTCAGTAATGCATTTTGGATGTGTACCTAGAGTTTAAAGCAGAAAAACAGGAACTTTTAGAATTTTCATTTTTTGACCAAAACGACAGGACCGGAGCTGATAAAAATGTTGATATGGATGTTATTTTTTTTCGGACTGCGATTTCAAAACCATGCACCAGAATTCACTTCTTTCAACTCAGTAATGCATTTTGGATGTGTACCTAGAGTTTAAAGCAGAAAAACAGGAACTTTTAGAATTTTCATTTTTTTACCAAAACGACAGGACCGGAGCTGATAAAAATGTTGATATGGATGTTATTTTTTTTCTGACTGCGATTTCAAAACCATGCACCAGAATTCACTTCTTTCAACTCAGTAATGCATTTTGGATGTGTACCTAGAGTTTAAAGCAGAAAAACAGGAACTTTTAGAATTTTCATTTTTTGACCAAAACGACAGGACCGGAGCTGATAAAAATGTTGATATGGATGTTATTTTTTTTCTGACTGCGATTTCAAAACCATGCACCAGAATTCACTTCTTTCAACTCAGTAATGCATTTTGGATGTGTACCTAGAGTTTAAAGCAGAAAAACAGGAACTTTTAGAATTTTTATTTTTTGACCAAAACGACAGGTCCGGAGCTAATAAAAAGTTGATATGGATGTAATTTTTTTTCTGACTGCGATTTCAAAACCATGCACCAGAATTCACTTCTTTCAACTCAGTAATGCATTTTGGATGTGTACCTAGAGTTTAAAGCAGAAAAACAGGAACTTTTCGAATTTTCATTTTTTGACCAAAATGACAGGACCGGAGCTGATAAAAATGTTGATATGGATGTAATTTTTTTTCTGACTGCGGTTTCAAAACCATGCACCAGAATCAACTTCTTTCAACTCAGTAATGCATTTTGGATGTGTACCTAGAGTTTGAAGCAGAAAAACAGGAACTTTTCGAATTTTCATTTTTTGACCAAAACGACAGGACCAGAGCTGATAAAATTGTTGATATGGATGTTATTTTTTTTCTGACTGCGATTTCAAAACCATGCACCAGAATTCACTTCTTTCAACTCAGTAATGCATTTTGGATGTGTACCTAGAGTTTAAAGCAGAAAAACAGGAACTTTTAGAATTTTCATTTTTTGACCAAAACGACAGGACCGGAGCTGATAAAAATGTTGATATGGATGTTATTTTTTTTCTGACTGCGATTTCAAAACCATGCACCAGAATTCACTTCTTTCAACTCAGTAATGCATTTTGGATGTGTACCTAGAGTTTAAAGCAGAAAAACAGGAACTTTTAGAATTTTCATTTTTTGACCAAAACGACAGGACCGGAGCTGATAAAAATGTTGATATGGATGTTATTTTTTTTCTGACTGCGATTTCAAAACCATGCACCAGAATTCACTTCTTTCAACTCAGTAATGCATTTTGGATGTGTACCTAGAGTTTAAAGCAGAAAAACAGGAACTTTTAGAATTTTCATTTTTTGACCAAAACGACAGGACCGGAGCTGATAAAAATGTTGATATGGATGTTATTTTTTTTCTGACTGCGATTTCAAAACCATGCACCAGAATTCACTTCTTTCAACTCAGTAATGCATTTTGGATGTGTACCTAGAGTTTAAAGCAGAAAAACAGGAACTTTTAGAATTTTCATTTTTTGACCAAAACGACAGGTCCGGAGCTGATAAAAAGTTGATATGGATGTAATTTTTTTTCTGACTGCGATTTCAAAACCATGCACCAGAATTCACTTCTTTCAACTCAGTAATGCATTTTGGATGTGTACCTAGAGTTTAAAGCAGAAAAACAGGAACTTTTCGAATTTTCATTTTTTGACCAAAATGACAGGACCGGAGCTGATAAAAATGTTGATATGGATGTAATTTTTTTTCTGACTGCGATTTCAAAACCATGCACCAGAATTCACTTCTTTCAACTCAGTAATGCATTTTGGATGTGTACCTAGAGTTTAAAGCAGAAAAACAGGAACTTTTAGAATTTTCATTTTTTGACCAAAACGACAGGACCGGAGCTGATAAAAATGTTGATATGGATGTTATTTTTTTTCTGACTGCGATTTCAAAACCATGCACCAGAATTCACTTCTTTCAACTCAGTAATGCATTTTGGATGTGTACCTAGAGTTTAAAGCAGAAAAACAGGAACTTTTAGAATTTTCATTTTTTGACCAAAACGACAGGACCGGAGCTGATAAAAATGTTGATATGGATGTTATTTTTTTTCTGACTGCGATTTCAAAACCATGCACCAGAATTCACTTCTTTCAACTCAGTAATGCATTTTGGATGTGTACCTAGAGTTTAAAGCAGAAAAACAGGAACTTTTAGAATTTTCATTTTTTGACCAAAACGACAGGTCCGGAGCTGATAAAAAGTTGATATGGATGTAATTTTTTTTCTGACTGCGATTTCAAAACCATGCACCAGAATTCACTTCTTTCAACTCAGTAATGCATTTTGGATGTGTACCTAGAGTTTAAAGCAGAAAAACAGGAACTTTTCGAATTTTCATTTTTTGACCAAAATGACAGGACCGGAGCTGATAAAAATGTTGATATGGATGTTATTTTTTTTCTGACTGCGATTTCAAAACCATGCACCAGAATTCACTTCTTTCAACTCAGTAATGCATTTTGGATGTGTACCTAGAGTTTAAAGCAGAAAAACAGGAATTTTTAGAATTTTCATTTTTTGACCAAAGCGACATGACCGGAGCTGATAAAAATGTTAATATGGATGTTATTTTTTTTCTGACTGCGATTTCAAAACCATGCACCAGAATTCACTTCGTTCAACTCAGTAATGCATTTTGGATGTGTACCTAGAGTTTAAAGCAGAAAAACAGGAACTTTTCGAATTTTCATTTTTTGACCAAAACGACAGGACCGGAGCTGATAAAATTGTTGATATGGATGTTATTTTTTTTCTGACTGCGATTTCAAAACCATGCACCAGAATTCACTTCTTTCAACTCAGTAATGCATTTTGGATGTGTACCTAGAGTTTAAAGCAGAAAAACAGGAACTTTTAGAATTTTCATTTTTTGACCAAAACGACAGGACCGGAGCTGATAAAAATGTTGATATGGATGTTATTTTTTTTCTGACTGCGATTTCAAAACCATGCACCAGAATTCACTTCTTTCAACTCAGTAATGCATTTTGGATGTGTACCTAGAGTTTAAAGCAGAAAAACAGGAACTTTTAGAATTTTCATTTTGACCAAAACGACAGGACCGGAGCTGATAAAAATGTTGATATGGATGTTATTTTTTTTCTGACTGCGATTTCAAAACCATGCACCAGAATTCACTTCTTTCAACTCAGTAATGCATTTTGGATGTGTACCTAGAGTTTAAAGCAGAAAAACAGGAACTTTTAGAATTTTCATTTTTTTGACCAAAACGACAGGACCGGAGCTGATAAAAATGTTGATATGGATGTTATTTTTTTTCTGACTGCGATTTCAAAACCATGCACCAGAATTCACTTCTTTCAACTCAGTAATGCATTTTGGATGTGTACCTAGAGTTTAAAGCAGAAAAACAGGAACTTTTAGAATTTTCATTTTTTGACCAAAACGACAGGACCGGAGCTGATAAAAATGTTGATATGGATGTTATTTTTTTTTCTGACTGCGATTTCAAAACCATGCACCAGAATTCACTTCTTTCAACTCAGTAATGCATTTTGGATGTGTACCTAGAGTTTAAAGCAGAAAAACAGGAACTTTTAGAATTTTCATTTTTTGACCAAAACGACAGGACCGGAGCTGATAAAAATGTTGATATGGATGTTATTTTTTTTCTGACTGCGATTTCAAAACCATGCACCAGAATTCACTTCTTTCAACTCAGTAATGCATTTTGGATGTGTACCTAGAGTTTAAAGCAGAAAAACAGGAACTTTTAGAATTTTCATTTTTTGACCAAAACGACAGGACCGGAGCTGATAAAAATGTTGATATGGATGTTATTTTTTTTTCTGACTGCGATTTCAAAACCATGCACCAGAATTCACTTCTTTCAACTCAGTAATGCATTTTGGATGTGTACCTAGAGTTTAAAGCAGAAAAACAGGAACTTTTAGAATTTTCATTTTTTGACCAAAACGACAGGACCGGAGCTGATAAAAATGTTGATATGGATGTTATTTTTTTTCTGACTGCGATTTCAAAACCATGCACCAGAATTCACTTCTTTCAACTCAGTAATGCATTTTGGATGTGTACCTAGAGTTTAAAGCAGAAAAACAGGAACTTTTAGAATTTTCATTTTTTGACCAAAGCGACATGACCGGAGCTGATGAAAATGTTAATATGGATGTTATTTTTTTTCTGACTGCGATTTCAAAACCATGCACCAGAATTCACTTCTTTCAACTCAGTAATGCATTTTGGATGTGTACCTAGAGTTTAAAGCAGAAAAACAGGAACTTTTCGAATTTTCATTTTTTGACCAAAACGACAGGACCGGAGCTGATAAAATTGTTGATATGGATGTTATTTTTTTTCTGACTGCGATTTCAAAACCATGCACCAGAATTTACTTCTTTCAACTCAGTAATGCATTTTGGATGTGTACCTAGAGTTTAAAGCAGAAAAACAGGAACTTTTAGAATTTTCATTTTTTGACCAAAACGACAGTACCGGAGCTGATAAAAATGTTGATATGGATGTTATTTTTTTTCTGACTGCGATTTCAAAACCATGCACCAGAATTCACTTCTTTCAACTCAGTAATGCATTTTGGATGTGTACCTAGAGTTTAAAGCAGAAAAACAGGAACTTTTAGAATTTTCATTTTTTTGACCAAAACGACAGGACCGGAGCTGATAAAAATGTTGATATGGATGTTATTTTTTTTCTGACTGCGATTTCAAAACCATGCACCAGAATTCACTTCTTTCAACTCAGTAATGCATTTTGGATGTGTACCTAGAGTTTAAAGCAGAAAAACAGGAACTTTTAGAATTTTCATTTTTTGACCAAAACGACAGGACCGGAGCTGATAAAAATGTTGATATGGATGTTATTTTTTTTCTGACTGCGATTTCAAAACCATGCACCAGAATTCACTTCTTTCAACTCAGTAATGCATTTTGGATGTGTACCTAGAGTTTAAAGCAGAAAAACAGGAACTTTTAGAATTTTCATTTTTTGACCAAAACGACAGGACCGGAGCTGATAAAAATGTTGATATGGATGTTATTTTTTTTCTGACTGCGATTTCAAAACCATGCACCAGAATTCACTTCTTTCAACTCAGTAATGCATTTTGGATGTGTACCTAGAGTTTAAAGCAGAAAAACAGGAACTTTTCGAATTTTCATTTTTTGACCAAAACGACAGGACCGGAGCTGATAAAAATGTTGATATGGATGTAATTTTTTTTCTGACTGCGGTTTCAAAACCATGCACCAGAATCAACTTCTTCCAACTCAGTAATGCATTTTGGATGTGTACCTAGAGTTTAAAGCAGAAAAACAGGAACTTTTAGAATTTTCATTTTTTGACCAAAACGACAGGACCGGAGCTGATAAAAATGTTGATATGGATGTTATTTTTTTCTGACTGCGATTTCAAAACCATGCACCAGAATTCACTTCTTTCAACTCAGTAATGCATTTTGGGGTACATGTGAGTTATCCGGGCGTCCGATTTGAAAATCGGGTCGGATCGGGCACATCGCATCGCATCGCATGCGACCATCGGATGCGATGCGATGCGATGCGATGCGATGACCCGATTTTTCCATAGGAATCAATGTTAAAATGGACTGAGTCCATTTTAACATGGAATTCAATGGGAAAAAGGGGTCCTTTTCATACCCCTACTATCCAAGTGGGCATGGAGTTGGATATAAACCTGTGGCGAGCGTAGCGAGCCACCGAGCCCGAAGCGTGGCGAGCGTAGCGAGCCCCGCGAGGGGACACGGAATACCGTCCCCTCGCGGGGCTCGCTTCGCTCGCCACGCTTCGGGCTCGGTGGCTCGCTACGCTCGCCACAGGTTTATATCCAACTCCATGCCCACTTGGATAGTAGGGGTATGAAAAGGACCCCTTTTTCCATAGGAATCATTTTAACATTGATTCCTATGGAAAAATTGGGTCATCGCATCCGATATCGCATGCGATGCGATGCGATGCGATGCGATATCGCATCGCATCGCATCTGATTGTATGCCTTAACTTAAGGCATACAATCAAAAAATCGGACGCCCGGATAACTCACAAGTACCCATTTTGGATGTGTACCTAGAGTTTAAAGCAGAAAAACAGGAACTTTTCGAATTTTCATTTTTTGACCAAAACGACAGGACCGGAGCTGATAAAAATGTTGATATGGATGTTATTTTTTTTCTGACTGCGATTTCAAAACCATGCACCAGAATTCACTTCTTTCAACTCAGTAATGCATTTTGGATGTGTACCTAGAGTTTAAAGCAGAAAAACAGGAACTTTTAGAATTTTCATTTTTTGACCAAAACGACAGGACCGGAGCTGATAAAAATGTTGATATGGATGTTATTTTTTTTCTGACTGCGATTTCAAAACCATGCACCAGAATTCACTTCTTTCAACTCAGTAATGCATTTTGGATGTGTACCTAGAGTTTAAAGCAGAAAAACAGGAACTTTTAGAATTTTCATTTTTTGACCAAAACGACAGGACCGGAGCTGATAAAAATGTTGATATGGATGTTATTTTTTTTCGGACTGCGATTTCAAAACCATGCACCAGAATTCACTTCTTTCAACTCAGTAATGCATTTTGGATGTGTACCTAGAGTTTAAAGCAGAAAAACAGGAACTTTTAGAATTTTCATTTTTTGACCAAAACGACAGGACCGGAGCTGATAAAAATGTTGATATGGATGTTATTTTTTTTCGGACTGCGATTTCAAAACCATGCACCAGAATTCACTTCTTTCAACTCAGTAATGCATTTTGGATGTGTACCTAGAGTTTAAAGCAGAAAAACAGGAACTTTTAGAATTTTCATTTTTTTACCAAAACGACAGGACCGGAGCTGATAAAAATGTTGATATGGATGTTATTTTTTTTCTGACTGCGATTTCAAAACCATGCACCAGAATTCACTTCTTTCAACTCAGTAATGCATTTTGGATGTGTACCTAGAGTTTAAAGCAGAAAAACAGGAACTTTTAGAATTTTCATTTTTTGACCAAAACGACAGGACCGGAGCTGATAAAAATGTTGATATGGATGTTATTTTTTTTCTGACTGCGATTTCAAAACCATGCACCAGAATTCACTTCTTTCAACTCAGTAATGCATTTTGGATGTGTACCTAGAGTTTAAAGCAGAAAAACAGGAACTTTTAGAATTTTTATTTTTTGACCAAAACGACAGGTCCGGAGCTAATAAAAAGTTTATATGGATGTAATTTTTTTTCTGACTGCGATTTCAAAACCATGCACCAGAATTCACTTCTTTCAACTCAGTAATGCATTTTGGATGTGTACCTAGAGTTTAAAGCAGAAAAACAGGAACTTTTCGAATTTTCATTTTTTGAACAAAATGACAGGACCGGAGCTGATAAAAATGTTGATATGGATGTAATTTTTTTTCTGACTGCGGTTTCAAAACCATGCACCAGAATCAACTTCTTTCAACTCAGTAATGCATTTTGGATGTGTACCTAGAGTTTGAAGCAGAAAAACAGGAACTTTTCGAATTTTCATTTTTTGACCAAAACGACAGGACCAGAGCTGATAAAATTGTTGATATGGATGTTATTTTTTTTCTGACTGCGATTTCAAAACCATGCACCAGAATTCACTTCTTTCAACTCAGTAATGCATTTTGGATGTGTACCTAGAGTTTAAAGCAGAAAAACAGGAACTTTTAGAATTTTCATTTTTTGACCAAAACGACAGGACCGGACCTGATAAAAATGTTGATATGGATGTTATTTTTTTTCTGACTGCGATTTCAAAACCATGCACCAGAATTCACTTCTTTCAACTCAGTAATGCATTTTGGATGTGTACCTAGAGTTTAAAGCAGAAAAACAGGAACTTTTAGAATTTTCATTTTTTGACCAAAACGACAGGACCGGAGCTGATAAAAATGTTGATATGGATGTTATTTTTTTTCTGACTGCGATTTCAAAACCATGCACCAGAATTCACTTCTTTCAACTCAGTAATGCATTTTGGATGTGTACCTAGAGTTTAAAGCAGAAAAACAGGAACTTTTAGAATTTTCATTTTTTGACCAAAACGACAGGACCGGAGCTGATAAAAATGTTGATATGGATGTTATTTTTTTTCTGACTGCGATTTCAAAACCATGCACCAGAATTCACTTCTTTCAACTCAGTAATGCATTTTGGATGTGTACCTAGAGTTTAAAGCAGAAAAACAGGAACTTTTAGAATTTTCATTTTTTGACCAAAACGACAGGTCCGGAGCTGATAAAAAGTTGATATGGATGTAATTTTTTTTCTGACTGCGATTTCAAAACCATGCACCAGAATTCACTTCTTTCAACTCAGTAATGCATTTTGGATGTGTACCTAGAGTTTAAAGCAGAAAAACAGGAACTTTTCGAATTTTCATTTTTTGACCAAAATGACAGGACCGGAGCTGATAAAAATGTTGATATGGATGTAATTTTTTTTCTGACTGCGATTTCAAAACCATGCACCAGAATTCACTTCTTTCAACTCAGTAATGCATTTTGGATGTGTACCTAGAGTTTAAAGCAGAAAAACAGGAACTTTTAGAATTTTCATTTTTTGACCAAAACGACAGGACCGGAGCTGATAAAAATGTTGATATGGATGTTATTTTTTTTCTGACTGCGATTTCAAAACCATGCACCAGAATTCACTTCTTTCAACTCAGTAATGCATTTTGGATGTGTACCTAGAGTTTAAAGCAGAAAAACAGGAACTTTTAGAATTTTCATTTTTTGACCAAAATGACAGGACCGGAGCTGATAAAAAGTTGATATGGATGTTATTTTTTTTCTGACTGCGATTTCAAAACCATGCACCAGAATTCACTTCTTTCAACTCAGTAATGCATTTTGGATGTGTACCTAGAGTTTAAAGCAGAAAAACAGGAACTTTTAGAATTTTCATTTTTTGACCAAAACGACAGTACCGGAGCTGATAAAAATGTTGATATGGATGTTATTTTTTTTCTGACTGCGATTTCAAAACCATGCACCAGAATTCACTTCTTTCAACTCAGTAATGCATTTTGGATGTGTACCTAGAGTTTAAAGCAGAAAAACAGGAACTTTTAGAATTTTCATTTTTTTGACCAAAACGACAGGACCGGAGCTGATAAAAATGTTGATATGGATGTTATTTTTTTTCTGACTGCGATTTCAAAACCATGCACCAGAATTCACTTCTTTCAACTCAGTAATGCATTTTGGATGTGTACCTAGAGTTTAAAGCAGAAAAACAGGAACTTTTAGAATTTTCATTTTTTGACCAAAACGACAGGACCGGAGCTGATAAAAATGTTGATATGGATGTTATTTTTTTTCTGACTGCGATTTCAAAACCATGCACCAGAATTCACTTCTTTCAACTCAGTAATGCATTTTGGATGTGTACCTAGAGTTTAAAGCAGAAAAACAGGAACTTTTAGAATTTTCATTTTTTGACCAAAACGACAGGACCGGAGCTGATAAAAATGTTGATATGGATGTTATTTTTTTTCTGACTGCGATTTCAAAACCATGCACCAGAATTCACTTCTTTCAACTCAGTAATGCATTTTGGATGTGTACCTAGAGTTTAAAGCAGAAAAACAGGAACTTTTCGAATTTTCATTTTTTGACCAAAACGACAGGACCGGAGCTGATAAAAATGTTGATATGGATGTAATTTTTTTTCTGACTGCGGTTTCAAAACCATGCACCAGAATCAACTTCTTTCAACTCAGTAATGCATTTTGGATGTGTACCTAGAGTTTAAAGCAGAAAAACAGGAACTTTTAGAATTTTCATTTTTTGACCAAAACGACAGGACCGGAGCTGATAAAAATGTTGATATGGATGTTATTTTTTTCTGACTGCGATTTCAAAACCATGCACCAGAATTCACTTCTTTCAACTCAGTAATGCATTTTGGATGTGTACCTAGAGTTTAAAGCAGAAAAACAGGAACTTTTCGAATTTTCATTTTTTGACCAAAACGACAGGACCGGAGCTGATAAAAATGTTGATATGGATGTTATTTTTTTTCTGACTGCGATTTCAAAACCATGCACCAGAATTCACTTCTTTCAACTCAGTAATGCATTTTGGATGTGTACCTAGAGTTTAAAGCAGAAAAACAGGAACTTTTAGAATTTTCATTTTTTGACCAAAACGACAGGACCGGAGCTGATAAAAATGTTGATATGGATGTTATTTTTTTTCTGACTGCGATTTCAAAACCATGCACCAGAATTCACTTCTTTCAACTCAGTAATGCATTTTGGATGTGTACCTAGAGTTTAAAGCAGAAAAACAGGAACTTTTAGAATTTTCATTTTTTGACCAAAACGACAGGACCGGAGCTGATAAAAATGTTGATATGGATGTTATTTTTTTTCGGACTGCGATTTCAAAACCATGCACCAGAATTCACTTCTTTCAACTCAGTAATGCATTTTGGATGTGTACCTAGAGTTTAAAGCAGAAAAACAGGAACTTTTAGAATTTTCATTTTTTGACCAAAACGACAGGACCGGAGCTGATAAAAATGTTGATATGGATGTTATTTTTTTTCGGACTGCGATTTCAAAACCATGCACCAGAATTCACTTCTTTCAACTCAGTAATGCATTTTGGATGTGTACCTAGAGTTTAAAGCAGAAAAACAGGAACTTTTAGAATTTTCATTTTTTTACCAAAACGACAGGACCGGAGCTGATAAAAATGTTGATATGGATGTTATTTTTTTTCTGACTGCGATTTCAAAACCATGCACCAGAATTCACTTCTTTCAACTCAGTAATGCATTTTGGATGTGTACCTAGAGTTTAAAGCAGAAAAACAGGAACTTTTAGAATTTTCATTTTTTGACCAAAACGACAGGACCGGAGCTGATAAAAATGTTGATATGGATGTTATTTTTTTTCTGACTGCGATTTCAAAACCATGCACCAGAATTCACTTCTTTCAACTCAGTAATGCATTTTGGATGTGTACCTAGAGTTTAAAGCAGAAAAACAGGAACTTTTAGAATTTTTATTTTTTGACCAAAACGACAGGTCCGGAGCTAATAAAAAGTTTATATGGATGTAATTTTTTTTCTGACTGCGATTTCAAAACCATGCACCAGAATTCACTTCTTTCAACTCAGTAATGCATTTTGGATGTGTACCTAGAGTTTAAAGCAGAAAAACAGGAACTTTTCGAATTTTCATTTTTTGAACAAAATGACAGGACCGGAGCTGATAAAAATGTTGATATGGATGTAATTTTTTTTCTGACTGCGGTTTCAAAACCATGCACCAGAATCAACTTCTTTCAACTCAGTAATGCATTTTGGATGTGTACCTAGAGTTTGAAGCAGAAAAACAGGAACTTTTCGAATTTTCATTTTTTGACCAAAACGACAGGACCAGAGCTGATAAAATTGTTGATATGGATGTTATTTTTTTTCTGACTGCGATTTCAAAACCATGCACCAGAATTCACTTCTTTCAACTCAGTAATGCATTTTGGATGTGTACCTAGAGTTTAAAGCAGAAAAACAGGAACTTTTAGAATTTTCATTTTTTGACCAAAACGACAGGACCGGACCTGATAAAAATGTTGATATGGATGTTATTTTTTTTCTGACTGCGATTTCAAAACCATGCACCAGAATTCACTTCTTTCAACTCAGTAATGCATTTTGGATGTGTACCTAGAGTTTAAAGCAGAAAAACAGGAACTTTTAGAATTTTCATTTTTTGACCAAAACGACAGGACCGTAGCTGATAAAAATGTTGATATGGATGTTATTTTTTTTCTGACTGCGATTTCAAAACCATGCACCAGAATTCACTTCTTTCAACTCAGTAATGCATTTTGGATGTGTACCTAGAGTTTAAAGCAGAAAAACAGGAACTTTTAGAATTTTCATTTTTTGACCAAAACGACAGGACCGGAGCTGATAAAAATGTTGATATGGATGTTATTTTTTTTCTGACTGCGATTTCAAAACCATGCACCAGAATTCACTTCTTTCAACTCAGTAATGCATTTTGGATGTGTACCTAGAGTTTAAAGCAGAAAAACAGGAACTTTTAGAATTTTCATTTTTTGACCAAAACGACAGGTCCGGAGCTGATAAAAAGTTGATATGGATGTAATTTTTTTTCTGACTGCGATTTCAAAACCATGCACCAGAATTCACTTCTTTCAACTCAGTAATGCATTTTGGATGTGTACCTAGAGTTTAAAGCAGAAAAACAGGAACTTTTCGAATTTTCATTTTTTGACCAAAATGACAGGACCGGAGCTGATAAAAATGTTGATATGGATGTAATTTTTTTTCTGACTGCGATTTCAAAACCATGCACCAGAATTCACTTCTTTCAACTCAGTAATGCATTTTGGATGTGTACCTAGAGTTTAAAGCAGAAAAACAGGAACTTTTAGAATTTTCATTTTTTGACCAAAACGACAGGACCGGAGCTGATAAAAATGTTGATATGGATGTTATTTTTTTTCTGACTGCGATTTCAAAACCATGCACCAGAATTCACTTCTTTCAACTCAGTAATGCATTTTGGATGTGTACCTAGAGTTTAAAGCAGAAAAACAGGAACTTTTAGAATTTTCATTTTTTGACCAAAATGACAGGACCGGAGCTGATAAAAAGTTGATATGGATGTTATTTTTTTTCTGACTGCGATTTCAAAACCATGCACCAGAATTCACTTCTTTCAACTCAGTAATGCATTTTGGATGTGTACCTAGAGTTTAAAGCAGAAAAACAGGAACTTTTCGAATTTTCATTTTTTGACCAAAATGACAGGACCGGAGCTGATAAAAAGTTGATATGGATGTTATTTTTTTTCTGACTGCGATTTCAAAACCATGCACCAGAATTCACTTCTTTCAACTCAGTAATGCATTTTGGATGTGTACCTAGAGTTTAAAGCAGAAAAACAGGAACTTTTCGAATTTTCATTTTTTGACCAAAACGACAGGACCGGACCTGATAAAAATGTTGATATGGATGTTATTTTTTTTCTGACTGCGATTTCAAAACCATGCACCAGAATTCACTTCTTTCAACTCAGTAATGCATTTTGGATGTGTACCTAGAGTTTAAAGCAGAAAAACAGGAACTTTTAGAATTTTCATTTTTTGACCAAAACGACAGGACCGGAGCTGATAAAAATGTTGATATGGATGTTATTTTTTTTCTGACTGCGATTTCAAAACCATGCACCAGAATTCACTTCTTTCAACTCAGTAATGCATTTTGGATGTGTACCTAGAGTTTAAAGCAGAAAAACAGGAACTTTTAGAATTTTCATTTTTTGACCAAAACGACAGGACCGGAGCTGATAAAAATGTTGATATGGATGTTATTTTTTTTCTGACTGCGATTTCAAAACCATGCACCAGAATTCACTTCTTTCAACTCAGTAATGCATTTTGGATGTGTACCTAGAGTTTAAAGCAGAAAAACAGGAACTTTTAGAATTTTCATTTTTTGACCAAAACGACAGGTCCGGAGCTGATAAAAAGTTGATATGGATGTAATTTTTTTTCTGACTGCGATTTCAAAACCATGCACCAGAATTCACTTCTTTCAACTCAGTAATGCATTTTGGATGTGTACCTAGAGTTTAAAGCAGAAAAACAGGAACTTTTCGAATTTTCATTTTTTGACCAAAATGACAGGACCGGAGCTGATAAAAATGTTGATATGGATGTAATTTTTTTTCTGACTGCGATTTCAAAACCATGCACCAGAATTCACTTCTTTCAACTCAGTAATGCATTTTGGATGTGTACCTAGAGTTTAAAGCAGAAAAACAGGAACTTTTAGAATTTTCATTTTTTGACCAAAACGACAGGACCGGAGCTGATAAAAATGTTGATATGGATGTTATTTTTTTTCTGACTGCGATTTCAAAACCATGCACCAGAATTCACTTCTTTCAACTCAGTAATGCATTTTGGATGTGTACCTAGAGTTTAAAGCAGAAAAACAGGAACTTTTAGAATTTTCATTTTTTGACCAAAATGACAGGACCGGAGCTGATAAAAAGTTGATATGGATGTTATTTTTTTTCTGACTGCGATTTCAAAACCATGCACCAGAATTCACTTCTTTCAACTCAGTAATGCATTTTGGATGTGTACCTAGAGTTTAAAGCAGAAAAACAGGAACTTTTAGAATTTTCATTTTTTGACCAAAACGACAGGACCGGAGCTGATAAAAATGTTGATATGGATGTTATTTTTTTTCTGACTGCGATTTCAAAACCATGCACCAGAATTCACTTCTTTCAACTCAGTAATGCATTTTGGATGTGTACCTAGAGTTTAAAGCAGAAAAACAGGAACTTTTAGAATTTTCATTTTTTGACCAAAACGACAGGACCGGAGCTGATAAAAATGTTGATATGGATGTTATTTTTTTTCTGACTGCGATTTCAAAACCATGCACCAGAATTCACTTCTTTCAACTCAGTAATGCATTTTGGATGTGTACCTAGAGTTTAAAGCAGAAAAACAGGAACTTTTAGAATTTTCATTTTTTGACCAAAACGACAGGTCCGGAGCTGATAAAAAGTTGATATGGATGTAATTTTTTTTCTGACTGCGATTTCAAAACCATGCACCAGAATTCACTTCTTTCAACTCAGTAATGCATTTTGGATGTGTACCTAGAGTTTAAAGCAGAAAAACAGGAACTTTTCGAATTTTCATTTTTTGACCAAAATGACAGGACCGGAGCTGATAAAAATGTTGATATGGATGTAATTTTTTTTCTGACTGCGATTTCAAAACCATGCACCAGAATTCACTTCTTTCAACTCAGTAATGCATTTTGGATGTGTACCTAGAGTTTAAAGCAGAAAAACAGGAACTTTTAGAATTTTCATTTTTTGACCAAAACGACAGGACCGGAGCTGATAAAAATGTTGATATGGATGTTATTTTTTTTCTGACTGCGATTTCAAAACCATGCACCAGAATTCACTTCTTTCAACTCAGTAATGCATTTTGGATGTGTACCTAGAGTTTAAAGCAGAAAAACAGGAACTTTTAGAATTTTCATTTTTTGACCAAAATGACAGGACCGGAGCTGATAAAAAGTTGATATGGATGTTATTTTTTTTCTGACTGCGATTTCAAAACCATGCACCAGAATTCACTTCTTTCAACTCAGTAATGCATTTTGGATGTGTACCTAGAGTTTAAAGCAGAAAAACAGGAACTTTTCGAATTTTCATTTTTTGACCAAAACGACAGGACCGGAGCTGATAAAAATGTTGATATGGATGTAATTTTTTTTCTGACTGCGGTTTCAAAACCATGCACCAGAATCAACTTCTTTCAACTCAGTAATGCATTTTGGATGTGTACCTAGAGTTTAAAGCAGAAAAACAGGAACTTTTCGAATTTTCATTTTTTGACCAAAACGACAGGACCGGAGCTGATAAAATTGTTGATATGGATGTTATTTTTTTTCTGACTGCGATTTCAAAACCATGCACCAGAATTCACTTCTTTCAACTCAGTAATGCATTTTGGATGTGTACCTAGAGTTTAAAGCAGAAAAACAGGAACTTTTAGAATTTTCATTTTTTGACCAAAACGACAGGACCGGAGCTGATAAAAATGTTGATATGGATGTTATTTTTTTTCTGACTGCGATTTCAAAACCATGCACCAGAATTCACTTCTTTCAACTCAGTAATGCATTTTGGATGTGTACCTAGAGTTTAAAGCAGAAAAACAGGAACTTTTAGAATTTTCATTTTTTTGACCAAAACGACAGGACCGGAGCTGATAAAAATGTTGATATGGATGTTATTTTTTTTCTGACTGCGATTTCAAAACCATGCACCAGAATTCACTTCTTTCAACTCAGTAATGCATTTTGGATGTGTACCTAGAGTTTAAAGCAGAAAAACAGGAACTTTTAGAATTTTCATTTTTTGACCAAAACGACAGGACCGGAGCTGATAAAAATGTTGATATGGATGTTATTTTTTTTCTGACTGCGATTTCAAAACCATGCACCAGAATTCACTTCTTTCAACTCAGTAATGCATTTTGGATGTGTACTTAGAGTTTAAAGCAGAAAAACAGGAACTTTTAGAATTTTCATTTTTTGACCAAAACGACAGGACCGGAGCTGATAAAAATGTTGATATGGATGTTATTTTTTTTCTGACTGCGATTTCAAAACCATGCACCAGAATTCACTTCTTTCAACTCAGTAATGCATTTTGGATGTGTACCTAGAGTTTAAAGCAGAAAAACAGGAACTTTTAGAATTTTCATTTTTTGACCAAAACGACAGGACCGGAGCTGATAAAAATGTTGATATGGATGTTATTTTTTTTCGGACTGCGATTTCAAAACCATGCACCAGAATTCACTTCTTTCAACTCAGTAATGCATTTTGGATGTGTACCTAGAGTTTAAAGCAGAAAAACAGGAACTTTTAGAATTTTCATTTTTTGACCAAAACGACAGGACCGGAGCTGATAAAAATGTTGATATGGATGTTATTTTTTTTCGGACTGCGATTTCAAAACCATGCACCAGAATTCACTTCTTTCAACTCAGTAATGCATTTTGGATGTGTACCTAGAGTTTAAAGCAGAAAAACAGGAACTTTTAGAATTTTCATTTTTTTACCAAAACGACAGGACCGGAGCTGATAAAAATGTTGATATGGATGTTATTTTTTTTCTGACTGCGATTTCAAAACCATGCACCAGAATTCACTTCTTTCAACTCAGTAATGCATTTTGGATGTGTACCTAGAGTTTAAAGCAGAAAAACAGGAACTTTTAGAATTTTCATTTTTTGACCAAAACGACAGGACCGGAGCTGATAAAAATGTTGATATGGATGTTATTTTTTTCTGACTGCGATTTCAAAACCATGCACCAGAATTCACTTCTTTCAACTCAGTAATGCATTTTGGATGTGTACCTAGAGTTTAAAGCAGAAAAACAGGAACTTTTAGAATTTTTATTTTTTGACCAAAACGACAGGTCCGGAGCTAATAAAAAGTTGATATGGATGTAATTTTTTTTCTGACTGCGATTTCAAAACCATGCACCAGAATTCACTTCTTTCAACTCAGTAATGCATTTTGGATGTGTACCTAGAGTTTAAAGCAGAAAAACAGGAACTTTTCGAATTTTCATTTTTTGACCAAAATGACAGGACCGGAGCTGATAAAAATGTTGATATGGATGTAATTTTTTTTCTGACTGCGGTTTCAAAACCATGCACCAGAATCAACTTCTTTCAACTCAGTAATGCATTTTGGATGTGTACCTAGAGTTTGAAGCAGAAAAACAGGAACTTTTCGAATTTTCATTTTTTGACCAAAACGACAGGACCAGAGCTGATAAAATTGTTGATATGGATGTTATTTTTTTTCTGACTGCGATTTCAAAACCATGCACCAGAATTCACTTCTTTCAACTCAGTAATGCATTTTGGATGTGTACCTAGAGTTTAAAGCAGAAAAACAGGAACTTTTAGAATTTTCATTTTTTGACCAAAACGACAGGACCGGACCTGATAAAAATGTTGATATGGATGTTATTTTTTTTCTGACTGCGATTTCAAAACCATGCACCAGAATTCACTTCTTTCAACTCAGTAATGCATTTTGGATGTGTACCTAGAGTTTAAAGCAGAAAAACAGGAACTTTTAGAATTTTCATTTTTTGACCAAAACGACAGGACCGGAGCTGATAAAAATGTTGATATGGATGTTATTTTTTTTCTGACTGCGATTTCAAAACCATGCACCAGAATTCACTTCTTTCAACTCAGTAATGCATTTTGGATGTGTACCTAGAGTTTAAAGCAGAAAAACAGGAACTTTTAGAATTTTCATTTTTTGACCAAAACGACAGGACCGGAGCTGATAAAAATGTTGATATGGATGTTATTTTTTTTCTGACTGCGATTTCAAAACCATGCACCAGAATTCACTTCTTTCAACTCAGTAATGCATTTTGGATGTGTACCTAGAGTTTAAAGCAGAAAAACAGGAACTTTTAGAATTTTCATTTTTTGACCAAAACGACAGGTCCGGAGCTGATAAAAAGTTGATATGGATGTAATTTTTTTTCTGACTGCGATTTCAAAACCATGCACCAGAATTCACTTCTTTCAACTCAGTAATGCATTTTGGATGTGTACCTAGAGTTTAAAGCAGAAAAACAGGAACTTTTCGAATTTTCATTTTTTGACCAAAATGACAGGACCGGAGCTGATAAAAATGTTGATATGGATGTAATTTTTTTTCTGACTGCGATTTCAAAACCATGCACCAGAATTCACTTCTTTCAACTCAGTAATGCATTTTGGATGTGTACCTAGAGTTTAAAGCAGAAAAACAGGAACTTTTAGAATTTTCATTTTTTGACCAAAGCGACATGACCGGAGCTGATAAAAATGTTAATATGGATGTTATTTTTTTTCTGACTGCGATTTCAAAACCATGCACCAGAATTCACTTCGTTCAACTCAGTAATGCATTTTGGATGTGTACCTAGAGTTTAAAGCAGAAAAACAGGAACTTTTCGAATTTTCATTTTTTGACCAAAACGACAGGACCGGAGCTGATAAAAATGTTGATATATTTGTAATTTTTTTTCTGACTGCGGTTTCAAAACCATGCACCAGAATCAACTTCTTTCAACTCAGTAATGCATTTTGGATGTGTACCTAGAGTTTAAAGCAGAAAAACAGGAACTTTTCGAATTTTCATTTTTTGACCAAAACGACAGGACCGGAGCTGATAAAAATGTTGATATGGATGTTATTTTTTTTCTGACTGCGATTTCAAAACCATGCACCAGAATTCACTTCTTTCAACTCAGTAATGCATTTTGGATGTGTACCTAGAGTTTAAAGCAGAAAAACAGGAACTTTTCGAATTTTCATTTTTTGACCAAAACGACAGGACCGGAGCTGATAAAAATGTTGATATGGATGTTATTTTTTTTCTGACTGCGATTTCAAAACCATTCACCAGAATTCACTTCTTTCAACTCAGTAATGCATTTTGGATGTGTACCTAGAGTTTAAAGCAGAAAAACAGGAACTTTTAGAATTTTCATTTTTTGACCAAAACGACAGGACCGGAGCTGATAAAAATGTTGATATGGATGTTATTTTTTTTCTGACTGCGATTTCAAAACCATGCACCAGAATTCACTTCTTTCAACTCAGTAATGCATTTTGGATGTGTACCTAGAGTTTAAAGCAGAAAAACAGGAACTTTTAGAATTTTCATTTTTTGACCAAAACGACAGGACCGGAGCTGATAAAAATGTTGATATGGATGTTATTTTTTTTCTGACTGCGATTTCAAAACCATGCACCAGAATTCACTTCTTTCAACTCAGTAATGCATTTTGGATGTGTACCTAGAGTTTAAAGCAGAAAAACAGGAACTTTTAGAATTTTCATTTTTTGACCAAAACGACAGGACCGGAGCTGATAAAAATGTTGATATGGATGTTATTTTTTTTCTGACTGCGATTTCAAAACCATGCACCAGAATTCACTTCTTTCAACTCAGTAATGCATTTTGGATGTGTACCTAGAGTTTAAAGCAGAAAAACAGGAACTTTTAGAATTTTCATTTTTTGACCAAAACGACAGGTCCGGAGCTGATAAAAAGTCTATATGGATGTAATTTTTTTTCTGACTGCGATTTCAAAACCATGCACCAGAATTCACTTCTTTCAACTCAGTAATGCATTTTGGATGTGTACCTAGAGTTTAAAGCAGAAAAACAGGAACTTTTCGAATTTTCATTTTTTGACCAAAATGACAGGACCGGAGCTGATAAAAATGTTGATATGGATGTTATTTTTTTTCTGACTGCGATTTCAAAACCATGCACCAGAATTCACTTCTTTCAACTCAGTAATGCATTTTGGATGTGTACCTAGAGTTTAAAGCAGAAAAACAGGAACTTTTAGAATTTTCATTTTTTGACCAAAACGACAGGACCGGAGCTGATAAAAATGTTGATATGGATGTTATTTTTTTTCTGACTGCGATTTCAAAACCATGCACCAGAATTCACTTCTTTCAACTCAGTAATGCATTTTGGATGTGTACCTAGAGTTTAAAGCAGAAAAACAGGAACTTTTAGAATTTTCATTTTTTGACCAAAACGACAGGACCGGAGCTGATAAAAATGTTGATATGGATGTTATTTTTTTCTGACTGCGATTTCAAAACCATGCACCAGAATTCACTTCTTTCAACTCAGTAATGCATTTTGGATGTGTACCTAGAGTTTAAAGCAGAAAAACAGGAACTTTTAGAATTTTCATTTTTTGACCAAAACGACAGGACCGGAGCTGATAAAAATGTTGATATGGATGTTATTTTTTTTCTGACTGCGATTTCAAAACCATGCACCAGAATTCACTTCTTTCAACTCAGTAATGCATTTTGGATGTGTACCTAGAGTTTAAAGCAGAAAAACAGGAACTTTTAGAATTTTCATTTTTTGACCAAAACGACAGGTCCGGAGCTGATAAAAAGTTGATATGGATGTAATTTTTTTTCTGACTGCGATTTCAAAACCATGCACCAGAATTCACTTCTTTCAACTCAGTAATGCATTTTGGATGTGTACCTAGAGTTTAAAGCAGAAAAACAGGAACTTTTCGAATTTTCATTTTTTGACCAAAATGACAGGACCGGAGCTGATAAAAATGTTGATATGGATGTTATTTTTTTTCTGACTGCGATTTCAAAACCATGCACCAGAATTCACTTCTTTCAACTCAGTAATGCATTTTGGATGTGTACCTAGAGTTTAAAGCAGAAAAACAGGAACTTTTAGAATTTTCATTTTTTGACCAAAACGACAGGACCGGAGCTGATAAAAATGTTGATATGGATGTTATTTTTTTTCTGACTGCGATTTCAAAACCATGCACCAGAATTCACTTCTTTCAACTCAGTAATGCATTTTGGATGTGTACCTAGAGTTTAAAGCAGAAAAACAGGAACTTTTAGAATTTTCATTTTTTGACCAAAACGACAGGACCGGAGCTGATAAAAATGTTGATATGGATGTTATTTTTTTTCTGACTGCGATTTCAAAACCATGCACCAGAATTCACTTCTTTCAACTCAGTAATGCATTTTGGATGTGTACCTAGAGTTTAAAGCAGAAAAACAGGAACTTTTAGAATTTTCATTTTTTGACCAAAACGACAGGACCGGAGCTGATAAAAATGTTGATATGGATGTTATTTTTTTTCTGACTGCGATTTCAAAACCATGCACCAGAATTCACTTCTTTCAACTCAGTAATGCATTTTGGATGTGTACCTAGAGTTTAAAGCAGAAAAACAGGAACTTTTAGAATTTTCATTTTTTGACCAAAACGACAGGTCCGGAGCTGATAAAAAGTTGATATGGATGTAATTTTTTTTCTGACTGCGATTTCAAAACCATGCACCAGAATTCACTTCTTTCAACTCAGTAATGCATTTTGGATGTGTACCTAGAGTTTAAAGCAGAAAAACAGGAACTTTTCGAATTTTCATTTTTTGACCAAAATGACAGGACCGGAGCTGATAAAAATGTTGATATGGATGTTATTTTTTTTCTGACTGCGATTTCAAAACCATGCACCAGAATTCACTTCTTTCAACTCAGTAATGCATTTTGGATGTGTACCTAGAGTTTAAAGCAGAAAAACAGGAACTTTTAGAATTTTCATTTTTTGACCAAAGCGACATGACCGGAGCTGATAAAAATGTTAATATGGATGTTATTTTTTTTCTGACTGCGATTTCAAAACCATGCACCAGAATTCACTTCGTTCAACTCAGTAATGCATTTTGGATGTGTACCTAGAGTTTAAAGCAGAAAAACAGGAACTTTTCGAATTTTCATTTTTTGACCAAAACGACAGGACCGGAGCTGATAAAATTGTTGATATGGATGTTATTTTTTTTCTGACTGCGATTTCAAAACCATGCACCAGAATTCACTTCTTTCAACTCAGTAATGCATTTTGGATGTGTACCTAGAGTTTAAAGCAGAAAAACAGGAACTTTTAGAATTTTCATTTTTTGACCAAAACGACAGGACCGGAGCTGATAAAAATGTTGATATGGATGTTATTTTTTTTCTGACTGCGATTTCAAAACCATGCACCAGAATTCACTTCTTTCAACTCAGTAATGCATTTTGGATGTGTACCTAGAGTTTAAAGCAGAAAAACAGGAACTTTTAGAATTTTCATTTTGACCAAAACGACAGGACCGGAGCTGATAAAAATGTTGATATGGATGTTATTTTTTTTCTGACTGCGATTTCAAAACCATGCACCAGAATTCACTTCTTTCAACTCAGTAATGCATTTTGGATGTGTACCTAGAGTTTAAAGCAGAAAAACAGGAACTTTTAGAATTTTCATTTTTTGACCAAAACGACAGGACCGGAGCTGATAAAAATGTTGATATGGATGTTATTTTTTTTCTGACTGCGATTTCAAAACCATGCACCAGAATTCACTTCTTTCAACTCAGTAATGCATTTTGGATGTGTACCTAGAGTTTAAAGCAGAAAAACAGGAACTTTTAGAATTTTCATTTTTTGACCAAAACGACAGGACCGGAGCTGATAAAAATGTTGATATGGATGTTATTTTTTTTCTGACTGCGATTTCAAAACCATGCACCAGAATTCACTTCTTTCAACTCAGTAATGCATTTTGGATGTGTACCTAGAGTTTAAAGCAGAAAAACAGGAACTTTTAGAATTTTCATTTTTTGACCAAAGCGACATGACCGGAGCTGATGAAAATGTTAATATGGATGTTATTTTTTTTCTGACTGCGATTTCAAAACCATGCACCAGAATTCACTTCGTTCAACTCAGTAATGCATTTTGGATGTGTACCTAGAGTTTAAAGCAGAAAAACAGGAACTTTTCGAATTTTCATTTTTTGACCAAATTGACAGGACCGGAGCTGATAAAAATGTTGATATGGATGTAATTTTTTTTCTGACTGCGGTTTCAAAACCATGCACCAGAATCAACTTCTTTCAACTCAGTAATGCATTTTGGATGTGTACCTAGAGTTTAAAGCAGAAAAACAGGAACTTTTCGAATTTTCATTTTTTGACCAAAACGACAGGACCGGAGCTGATAAAATTGTTGATATGGATGTTATTTTTTTCTGACTGCGATTTCAAAACCATGCACCAGAATTCACTTCTTTCAACTCAGTAATGCATTTTGGATGTGTACCTAGAGTTTAAAGCAGAAAAACAGGAACTTTTAGAATTTTCATTTTTTGACCAAAACGACAGTACCGGAGCTGATAAAAATGTTGATATGGATGTTATTTTTTTTCTGACTGCGATTTCAAAACCATGCACCAGAATTTCACTTCTTTCAACTCAGTAATGCATTTTGGATGTGTACCTAGAGTTTAAAGCAGAAAAACAGGAACTTTTAGAATTTTCATTTTTTTGACCAAAACGACAGGACCGGAGCTGATAAAAATGTTGATATGGATGTTATTTTTTTTCTGACTGTGATTTCAAAACCATGCACCAGAATCACTTCTTTCAACTCAGTAATGCATTTTGGATGTGTACCTAGAGTTTAAAGCAGAAAAACAGGAACTTTTAGAATTTTCATTTTTTGACCAAAACGACAGGACCGGAGCTGATAAAAATGTTGATATGGATGTTATTTTTTTTCTGACTGCGATTTCAAAACCATGCACCAGAATTCACTTCTTTCAACTCAGTAATGCATTTTGGATGTGTACCTAGAGTTTAAAGCAGAAAAACAGGAACTTTTAGAATTTTCATTTTTTGACCAAAACGACAGGACCGGAGCTGATAAAAATGTTGATATGGATGTTATTTTTTTTCTGACTGCGATTTCAAAACCATGCACCAGAATTCACTTCTTTCAACTCAGTAATGCATTTTGGATGTGTACCTAGAGTTTAAAGCAGAAAAACAGGAACTTTTCGAATTTTCATTTTTTGACCAAAACGACAGGACCGGAGCTGATAAAAATGTTGATATGGATGTAATTTTTTTTCTGACTGCGGTTTCAAACCCATGCACCAGAATCAACTTCTTTCAACTCAGTAATGCATTTTGGATGTGTACCTAGAGTTTAAAGCAGAAAAACAGGAACTTTTAGAATTTTCATTTTTTGACCAAAACGACAGGACCGGAGCTGATAAAAATGTTGATATGGATGTTATTTTTTTCTGACTGCGATTTCAAAACCATGCACCAGAATTCACTTCTTTCAACTCAGTAATGCATTTTGGATGTGTACCTAGAGTTAAAGCAGAAAAACAGGAACTTTTAGAATTTTCATTTTTTGACCAAAACGACAGGTCCGGAGCTGATAAAAAGTTGATATGGATGTAATTTTTTTTCTGACTGCGATTTCAAAACCATGCACCAGAATTCACTTCTTTCAACTCAGTAATGCATTTTGGATGTGTACCTAGAGTTTAAAGCAGAAAAACAGGAACTTTTCGAATTTTCATTTTTTGACCAAAACGACAGGACCGGAGCTGATAAAAATGTTGATATGGATGTAATTTTTTTTTCTGACTGCGGTTTCAAAACCATGCACCAGAATCAACTTCTTTCAACTCAGTAATGCATTTTGGATGTGTACCTAGAGTTTAAAGCAGAAAAACAGGAACTTTTCGAATTTTCATTTTTTGACCAAAACGACAGGACCGGAGCTGATAAAAATGTTGATATGGATGTTATTTTTTTTCTGACTGCGATTTCAAAACCATGCACCAGAATTCACTTCTTTCAACTCAGTAATGCATTTTGGATGTGTACCTAGAGTTTAAAGCAGAAAAACAGGAACTTTTAGAATTTTCATTTTTTGACCAAAACGACAGGACCGGAGCTGATAAAAATGTTGATATGGATGTTATTTTTTTTCTGACTGCGATTTCAAAACCATGCACCAGAATTCACTTCTTTCAACTCAGTAATGCATTTTGGATGTGTACCTAGAGTTTAAAGCAGAAAAACAGGAACTTTTAGAATTTTCATTTTTTGACCAAAACGACAGGACCGGAGCTGATAAAAATGTTGATATGGATGTTATTTTTTTTCTGACTGCGATTTCAAAACCATGCACCAGAATTCACTTCTTTCAACTCAGTAATGCATTTTGGATGTGTACCTAGAGTTTAAAGCAGAAAAACAGGAACTTTTAGAATTTTCATTTTTTGACCAAAACGACAGGACCGGAGCTGATAAAAATGTTGATATGGATGTTATTTTTTTTCTGACTGCGATTTCAAAACCATGCACCAGAATTCACTTCTTTCAACTCAGTAATGCATTTTGGATGTGTACCTAGAGTTTAAAGCAGAAAAAACAGGAAACTTTTAGAATTTTCATTTTTTGACCAAAACGACAGGACCGGAGCTGATAAAAATGTTGATATGGATGTAATTTTTTTCTGACTGCGATTTCAAAACCATGCACCAGAATTCACTTCTTTCAACTCAGTAATGCATTTTGGATGTGTACCTAGAGTTTAAAGCAGAAAAACAGGAACTTTTCGAATTTTCATTTTTTGACCAAAATGACAGGACCGGAGCTGATAAAAATGTTGATATGGATGTTATTTTTTTTCTGACTGCGATTTCAAAACCATGCACCAGAATTCACTTCTTTCAACTCAGTAATGCATTTTGGATGTGTACCTAGAGTTTAAAGCAGAAAAACAGGAACTTTTAGAATTTTCATTTTTTGACCAAAACGACAGGACCGGAGCTGATAAAAATGTTGATATGGATGTTATTTTTTTTCTGACTGCGATTTCAAAACCATGCACCAGAATTCACTTCTTTCAACTCAGTAATGCATTTTGGATGTGTACCTAGAGTTTAAAGCAGAAAAACAGGAACTTTTAGAATTTTCATTTTTTGACCAAAACGACAGGACCGGAGCTGATAAAAATGTTGATATGGATGTTATTTTTTTTCTGACTGCGATTTCAAAACCATGCACCAGAATTCACTTCTTTCAACTCAGTAATGCATTTTGGATGTGTACCTAGAGTTTAAAGCAGAAAAACAGGAACTTTTAGAATTTTCATTTTTGACCAAAACGACAGGACCGGAGCTGATAAAAATGTTGATATGGATGTTATTTTTTTTCTGACTGCGATTTCAAAACCATGCACCAGAATTCACTTCTTTCAACTCAGTAATGCATTTTGGATGTGTACCTAGAGTTTAAAGCAGAAAAACAGGACTTTTAGAATTTTCATTTTTTGACCAAAACGACAGGACCGGAGCTGATAAAAATGTTGATATGGATGTTATTTTTTTTCTGACTGCGATTTCAAAACCATGCACCAGAATTCACTTCTTTCAACTCAGTAATGCATTTTGGATGTTGTACCTAGAGTTTAAAGCAGAAAAACAGGAACTTTTAGAATTTTCATTTTTTGACCAAAACGACAGGTCCGGAGCTGATAAAAAGTTGATATGGATGTAATTTTTTTTCTGACTGCGATTTCAAAACCATGCACCAGAATTCACTTCTTTCAACTCAGTAATGCATTTTATATGTGTACCTAGAGTTTAAAGCAGAAAAACAGGAACTTTTCGAATTTTCATTTTTTGACCAAAATGACAGGACCGGAGCTGATAAAAATGTGATATGGATGTTATTTTTTTTCTGACTGCGATTTCAAAACCATGCACCAGAATTCACTTCTTTCAACTCAGTAATGCATTTTGGATGTGTACCTAGAGTTTAAAGCAGAAAAACAGGAACTTTTAGAATTTTCATTTTTTGACCAAAGCGACATGACCGGAGCTGATAAAAATGTTAATATGGATGTTATTTTTTTTCTGACTGCGATTTCAAAACCATGCACCAGAATTCACTTCGTTCAACTCAGTAATGCATTTTGGATGTGTACCTAGAGTTTAAAGCAGAAAAACAGGAACTTTTCGAATTTTCATTTTTTGACCAAAACGACAGGACCGGAGCTGATAAAATTGTTGATATGGATGTTATTTTTTTTCTGACTGCGATTTCAAAACCATGCACCAGAATTCACTTCTTTCAACTCAGTAATGCATTTTGGATGTGTACCTAGAGTTTAAAGCAGAAAAACAGGAACTTTTAGAATTTTCATTTTTTGACCAAAACGACAGGACCGGAGCTGATAAAAATGTTGATATGGATGTTATTTTTTTTCTGACTGCGATTTCAAAACCATGCACCAGAATTCACTTCTTTCAACTCAGTAATGCATTTTGGATGTGTACCTAGAGTTTAAAGCAGAAAAAACAGGAACTTTTAGAATTTTCATTTTGACCAAAACGACAGGACCGGAGCTGATAAAAATGTTGATATGGATGTTATTTTTTTTCTGACTGCGATTTCAAAACCATGCACCAGAATTCACTTCTTTCAACTCAGTAATGCATTTTGGATGTGTACCTAGAGTTTAAAGCAGAAAAACAGGAACTTTTAGAATTTTCATTTTTTTGACCAAAACGACAGGACCGGAGCTGATAAAAATGTTGATATGGATGTTATTTTTTTTCTGACTGCGATTTCAAAACCATGCACCAGAATTCACTTCTTTCAACTCAGTAATGCATTTTGGATGTGTACCTAGAGTTTAAAGCAGAAAAACAGGAACTTTTAGAATTTTCATTTTTTGACCAAAACGACAGGACCGGAGCTGATAAAAATGTTGATATGGATGTTATTTTTTTTCTGACTGCGATTTCAAAACCATGCACCAGAATTCACTTCTTTCAACTCAGTAATGCATTTTGGATGTGTACCTAGAGTTTAAAGCAGAAAAACAGGAACTTTTAGAATTTTCATTTTTTGACCAAAACGACAGGACCGGAGCTGATAAAAATGTTGATATGGATGTTATTTTTTTTCTGACTGCGATTTCAAAACCATGCACCAGAATTCACTTCTTTCAACTCAGTAATGCATTTTGGATGTGTACCTAGAGTTTAAAGCAGAAAAACAGGAACTTTTAGAATTTCATTTTTTGACCAAAGCGACATGACCGGAGCTGATGAAAATGTTAATATGGATGTTATTTTTTTTCTGACTGCGATTTCAAAACCATGCACCAGAATTCACTTCGTTCAACTCAGTAATGCATTTTGGATGTGTACCTAGAGTTTAAAGCAGAAAAACAGGAACTTTTCGAATTTTCATTTTTTGACCAAAACGACAGGACCGGAGCTGATAAAAATGTTGATATGGATGTAATTTTTTTTTCTGACTGCGGTTTCAAAACCATGCACCAGAATCAACTTCTTTCAACTCAGTAATGCATTTTGGATGTGTACCTAGAGTTTAAAGCAGAAAAACAGGAACTTTTCGAATTTTCATTTTTTGACCAAAACGACAGGACCGGAGCTGATAAAATTGTTGATATGGATGTTATTTTTTTTCTGACTGCGATTTCAAAACCATGCACCAGAATTCACTTCTTTCAACTCAGTAATGCATTTTGGATGTGTACCTAGAGTTTAAAGCAGAAAAACAGGAACTTTTAGAATTTTCATTTTTTGACCAAAACGACAGTACCGGAGCTGATAAAAATGTTGATATGGATGTTATTTTTTTTCTGACTGCGATTTCAAAACCATGCACCAGAATTCACTTCTTTCAACTCAGTAATGCATTTTGGATGTGTACCTAGAGTTTAAAGCAGAAAAACAGGAACTTTTAGAATTTTCATTTTTTTGACCAAAACGACAGGACCGGAGCTGATAAAAATGTTGATA